>NW_007232762.1:8608-12903 GCF_000164805.1 Carlito syrichta | reverse complement strand
GATATTTTGGTTCATATATATTTGTGACTTTCTTAGTGTTTCGTTGTAGAAATAAGCTTCCTAGTTCACCTTCCTGACAACACCCTGATACTTTAAATTGTGGTCAGGTGATTTGTAGCATGCCAATCAATTTGGATTTCCCTGATGTTTTCTCATGATTACACTGGAGTTAAAGGTCTTAGGGAAGAACATCATAGAGATGAGGAGTTTAGGGTCATATTTTGTATTTGTATGTGTGTGCATTTGTGTATGTGTGTTGTCCATGAAATTTTACCATTGTTTTCTTTCAATTTTTAAGCTTTATAAAATATATTAAGAACATTAGTACTTTATCTGTAATGTGTGTTGTAAATAACTTCTAGTAGTTCATCAATTGTTTTGTGATATGTTTGGTTTTTGGCAATGCACAAGACTTTCTTGTTTGGTCGAATTTGTTGAGCTTTTCTAAGTCTTCCTATACATAGATGTAATAGTCAGGATTCTTTGGAGAAACAGAACCAGTATTACAAAAATCAATCTCTCTCTCTCTCTCTCTCTCTTTCTTTCAGTCTCTCTTTTTTTAGGGTAAGCTTTTAAAAAATGTTTTATTTCTATGGGATTTAGGAGTACAAGTGAAGTGTTACTTGAATATTTTGCAATGAGGTGAAGTCTGAACTTTTAATGTACTCATCACCTGAATAGTACATTGTACCTAATAGGTAATATTTCATCTCTCACCTCCTTCCCACATTTTAACTTTTTAACATTTCCAGTATCTATTATTCCACTCTGTATTTCTATGTGCACCCATTGTTGAGTTCCCACTTATGAGAGAGAACGTGGTTTTTTGCTTTTGTTTCTGAGTCATTTCACTAAGGATCATGACCTTGAGTTCCATCCACGTAGCTGCAGAAGAAAATTTTATTCTTTTTATTGACTTTAATAGTATTATATGGTGTGTGTGTGTGTGTGTGTGTGTGTGTGTGTATGTGAGTGTGTTACTTACATTTCTTCATCCATTGACAGAGATTTAGGTTGATTCAATGACTTGTCTATTGTGAATAATGTGGCAGTAAACATATGCGTGCAGTTGTCTTTTTGATAAAATGATTTCTTTTCCTTTGGATTGATATCCAGTAGTAGGATTGTTGGATCAAAGGGTAGTTCTATTTTTAGATCTGTTAGCTATCTCCATACTGTTTTTCATAGAGGGGGATGTTACATTCACACTAACAGTGTATAAGCATTCCCTTTTTTCCATACCCTCACCATTATCTATTGTTTTTTAAATGTTTTTAATAATAATCATTCTGACAGGTGTAAGGTGGTATCTCACTATGGTTTTTAATTTGCAAGGTTCTGATGATTTGTGATGCCAAGCATTTTTTGCTGACTTTGTTAAAGATCAGTTACTTGTAGGTAACTTGTACTTGCAGTTACTTATAGGTTATTTCTTGTTCTCTAGTCTGATTCATCCATGTGTAGGTGTATTCTTATGCCAGTACCATGCTGTTTGGGTTACTATATATATTCATTTCTTTTGTATTGCTATAAAGAAATACCCACACTGAGTAATTTATAAAGAAAAGAGGTTTATTTGACTTCTGGTTCTATATGAGGCCAGCACCTTCTGGCCTTCTGGTGAGGCCCCAGGAAGCTTACAATCATGACAGAAGGTAAAGAGGCAGCAGGCATGTCACATGGTGAGAGTGGAAGCAAAAAAGAGAGAATGAAGTGCCAGGCTCTTTTAAAAAACTACCTCTCATGTGAACTAATAGAGCAAGAACTCACTCATTACAGGAAAGATGGCACCAAGCCATTCATGAGTGATCCGCCCTCATGACCCAAACATCTCCCATTAGGCCCCACCTCCAGCATTGAGTATCACATTTCAGCATGAGGTTTGGAGGGAATAGTAAAGCTACCTAGAACACTATGGCATTGTGGCATAATTTGAATTCAGGTGATGTGAAATCTCTGACTTTATTCTCTTTGCTTAAGATTGCTTTGGCTCTTTGCGGGGGGGTTCTTTGTTTCAATTCTGTGAATAATGATGTTGGTAATTTCATAGAAATTACTTTGCCTTTGTAAATTGCTGTGGGCAGTGTGGTTATTTTAATTATATTGATTTTTCTATTCCGTGAGTATGGGATTATTTTCATTAATGTCATCTAAGATTTCCTTCATCAAAGTTTTGTAGTTTTACTTGGGAGATCTTTCACTTCCTTGAATAAATGTAATCCTAGGTTTTTTATTTTTTATTTAGTTCTTGATTTGGTTTTCAACTTGATCGATATTGGTATTTAGAAATGGTACTAATTTCTGTACATTGGTTTTGTACCCTAAGACTTTTCTGAAGTCATTTATCAAATCCAGGAGTCTTTAGAGTTTTCTAGGTAATAAGATCATATCATCAGTGAACAGAGATAATCTGATTCCTCTTTTCTGATTTGGATGCCTTTTATTTCTTTCTCTCGCCTGATTGCTTTGGCTAGGACTTCCAGTACTATGTTGAATAGGAATGGTGAAAATGTGCATCCTTGCCTTTTTTCAGTTCTTAGGCATAATTTTCTCCATTCAGTTTGATGTTGGCTATGGGTGTTTTGTATATGGTTTTTATTATTTTGAGGTACATTCCTTCTTGCCTCATTTGGTAAGGTCTTTTTTGTCTAAAAGGATGCTGAATTTTAATGGATGCTTTTCTACATCTATTTATATGATCATACATTTATTAACTTTTGTTTATGTTGTGATTTATTGATTTGTATATGTTGAACCAACCTGGAATAAAACCCACTTGATCATGGTGTATTATCTTTTGGATGTGCTGTTGGATTTGGTTTGCTAGTGTTTTCTTGAGGATTTTTGCATCTGTGTTCACCAGAGATATTTGTCTGCAGTTTTCTTTTGTTATGTCTTTTCCTGGCTTTGATACCAGGGTAATGCTGGCATTGTAGAATGAATTAGAAAGGATTCCCTCCTCCTTGGTGTTTTGGAACAGTTCCAGTCAGATGGGTCTCAGTTCCTCCTCTTATATCTGGTAGAATTTGGCTGTAAATCTGTCTGTTCCTGGGTTTTTTGTTTGGGGAAGATTTTTTTTATTACTGATTTTCCACCCACTATCGAACTACTCATGATTTCTATTTCGTTCTGTTTCAATCTTGAGAGGTTGTATGCTTCCAGGAATTTATCCAATTCCTCCAGGTTTTCTAGTTTGTACACACAGAGATACTCATAGTAGTCTCTAAGAATCTTTTGTATATCTGTTGTATCTGTTGTAATGACACCTTTATCGTTTCCAATTGTGCTTCTTTGAATATTCTTTCTTTTTTCTTGGTTATTCTTGTTAGTGGTCTATCAATTTTGTTTATCTTTTCAAACACTGTTTTGTTGATCCTTTGTATTGTTTGTTTAGCCTCCGTTTCATTTAGTTCTTCTCTAGTCTTTTCTGTTTCTTTACTTCTGATAGCTTTGGGTGTGTTTGCTCTTGTTTTTCTACTTCCTTGAAGTGCAGTGTTAGGTTAACTTGGCATCTTTCTATCTTTTGGCTGTAGGCATTCTATTCCTATATAAAGTTCCCTTTTAGCAGTGCTTTTGCTGTACCACAGAAGTTTAGGCATGTTTTTTCTCTATTCTCATTCATTTAAATTATTTTTCAAGTTTAACCTTAATTTCATTATTGATCCAACACTCATTCAAGAGCACATTATTTAATTTCCATGTATTCATATAGTTTTGAGTGTTAGTCTTGAATTGATTTCTAGTTTTATTCCACTGTGTTCTAAGAAGGTTTTGATGTACTTTCCAATTTTAAAACACAGTGAGACTTCCATTGTGGCCTAGCATATGGCTAAGTTTTGAGAATGTTGCATGTACAGCTGAGAAGAATGTATAATCTTCCATTGTAGAATAGAATATTCTCTAAGCATCTGTTAGGTCTAGTCAGTCTAGGGTTCAATTAAGTCCAGAGTTTCTTTGTTGATTTTCTGTCTTTTCTGTCTAGTGGTGTCAATGGGATATTGAAGTCCTCCATTATTACTGTACTACTGTCCATCTCTTTTCTTAGGATTAGCAATATTGGTTTCTTGAATCTAGGTGTCTGGTGTTGGCTGCATGTAAATTTAGAATTGCTATGTTTTCTTGTTGCATTGATACATTTACCATTATATGATGACTTTCTTTGTCTTTTTAAAAAAACTCTTGCTGATTTAAAATATTTTGATTTAGTATAAAAACTGATATGCAAAGACTCCTGTTCACTTTTGGTTTGCATGGCATATCTTTTTCTACTCCTTTACTTTGAGTGTGTAGATGTC
>NW_007232762.1:0-8471 GCF_000164805.1 Carlito syrichta | reverse complement strand
TTTTAGATGGAGCATTTATTCATTAACCTTTAAGATTAGTATACTATGTGTGGTTTGTCCTGTCATAATTTTAGGTATTACCTAGTTGTTTTGCTGACTTTATTGTGTAGTTGCTTTATAAGATCTGTGAGTTTTATACTTTTGTGTGTTTTTATGATGATGCATATCACCCTTTTATTTCCATATACTTCTTTAACCATTTATTTTATGGCCAGTCCAGTGGTGGCAAATTCCCTTAGTGTCTGCTTGTCTAGAAAAACTTTTTTTCTCCTTCATTTACGAAACTCACTTTGGCAAGACACAAAATTCTTGGCTGACTTTTTTTGTTATTGTTTAAAAAGACTGAAAATATGACCACAGTCTCTTCTGGCTTGTAAATTTTTTGTTGATAAGTTCACTGTTAGTCTGTTGGGATTTCTTTTACAGGTGATTAGACTCTTCTCTCTTGCTGCTTTTAGGGATTTTTTCCTTTCCTGTTGCCTTTATATAGTCTGATAACTAAATGCCTTGATGATGTTCCTCCTGCAATATATCTCCTAGAGGTTTTCTGAGCTTCTTGTATCTGAGTGTCTAGATCACTAGTAAGACCAGGGAATTATTTTCTGAATTATTGCCTTGAGTTAGTTTTCCATACTTTTTACATTTATTGTACTCCCTCTGGATTACCTATCTCTTGTAAGTTTGGATGCTTTATATGCTCTCATATTTCTAAAGACTTTGTTTATTTTTAGAAATTCTTTTTTCCTTATTTTTTTTCTGACTGGGTTCATTAAAAAGATCTGTTTTACTGCTCTGAAATTCATTCTTCTGCTTCGTTTAGCTAATTGCTAAAGCTTTTAATAGTATTTTGTAGTTATTTCATTGGTTTTTTAATTTCCAAAGTTCTGGGGGAGGGCTGTAAAATAATATTTGTCTCTACTTTCATATCCTGAATTGTTTTTCTGATTTCTTTGTGTTGATTTTAAAATTTATCTTGAACCTCACTGAATCTTTTTAAAATCAATATTTTCAATTTTTTATTTGGAATTTCAAAGATTACATTTCGGTTAGATTGCTGGAGAGTAGTGTGATCTTTGTGAGGGGGTTATAATACTCCATTTATTTCATTCTTCCAGAATTGTTTCTCTAGTTTCTTCTCATCTGAATAAGCGATTTCTCCTTTATATTTTTGGATTTACTATCATTTGAAAGAGATCTCCCACCCCCTTGAAGATGCGGCAGTAATGTATGTTTTGTAGAAATCTTTGGCATTGGTTCTAGGTGCTTTCAGCGGCAAAGACTGTATACATTCCTTGTTATAGGTTGCTTTCATAAGGCCTTTTTGAATGCTAGTTTTAGTAGTGATAGACTGGGCTGTGAGCAGGCTCACTGCCTCCTGCAGGACCAGGAGGTGGAAGTCTCAGGAAGTTTCTTTTGTTCCCCAGTGCTGTACATTTGCATCAACAGATTTTCTATTGAGGTGTGCAATTCAACCTCAATACCGGTAGGTGTAACTTATGGATAACAGGTGGCTCTGGCGGAACCAGTTATATGCTTGGTCTTTACCATGAGATGCTTTCTGTTGCTTTCTGTTTCTGGGGCAATGGGATGTCCTGTGGAGTGCATAGCAGTCTGAGCTCCTTGCTCAACTTGGAAATGGGGACTAAGCTGGGCAGGACTGGATCAGGCAGGCCCGACTACACGTTCTCCATGGCAGGCAAAAGCACCAACTCTGAGGAGGAGCTCTTAGAGGCAGATTCCAAGTGCCCAGAGATCTGCCAGGATATGGAGTGGGGAAAACTCTGCTGCCTAAGTTCTCTGCCAGGCACGGCCAAATCCAGAGGAAAGGGTACCCCATATGCTTGGAAATATGTCTGGGCATGGAGCAGAAAGAGCGTGGCTACCAAGATTTCTGCATCCGAAGGAAGTGCATCTAAATCTCCTTCTCCAGGCATGCACGTGCACCAAATGTTTGGAAATATGCCCAGGCATGGAGTGTAGAGGGACCCACTGTAACAAGATCTCTGCACAGGAAGGGAGAGGAGGCTCAGGCTCTTATTCCATGTGAGCAGGTTTGCCAAATGCCTGGAAGTATGTCCCCTGTTAAAGAGCAGAGATACCACTGTGGAGTTTAACCTCCGCTGCAGCAAGGTCTTTGCAGGGGAAGGGAGGTGCAGTTTAGGCCCCTGTTCAGGTGAATGGGTATGACAAAATTCTGCAAATATGCCCAGATATAGGAAAAAAGTGGGCACTTCTGTACCAAGTTCTTTACAAGGTAAGGGAGGTGTGGCCCATGCTCCCAATCTAGGAGAGCAAAATCGGTATGTGCCTTCTTCCCACTCCTTGGAACTAGTGGAGCACCCTCGGCAACTGATCAAGGGACCAGGCTGGGGCACCCAGCAATGACACACACAGAACAGTCTCAGGCTGCAAAGCAGTCCTGGTCACATCACACCACTCATGAGAAACCTCAACCTCTGCAACCCTCCTCCTGCTCCATTCTGGTGACAGGAGACAGTCCAATTTAGTACAAACTACTGGGGTGCACTCCACACTTGCCATTCAATTCGGGCTGTGGGCTTCTTCCCCTACTCCAGAGCAAGTTCTCCAGTCTCTAGCTGGAGACTAATGTCTGCAGCAGCCATGGCTGCTGGGTCTCCAAACAATGACTAACTTTGTATGAGCCCAGACTGATAATGGTATCTCACACTTGACTGAGAGTGTCTGAGAAAATGCCTGCAGCTTTTCCCAGTGTTTTTCCCTCTCATCATCTCCCAGCCTTTCCCCAGGTTGGCTCCAGGGCTTGGGAGAAGCATGGTGCTCTCTAGGTTTCACATATGCCTCGTGGAAAAGGGAATCACAGAGGGAGACTCTCTGCCTCTCTCTGGTCCTGGGGGGCTTCACTCACTCTTAACAGCTGAGCCTTGTCACAAAGTCTGCTTTCCAACTTCCTCTTCCCCAGGATTTGGAGTGTCTTACTTTTCAGGTAAATTCCCATATTCCTTCTTGAATAAAAACTCCCAATATTGATCTTTACATGCTATGCGTAAGTGGATGAGGAATGCTAAAGACCTCTAACCTGCCACCTTGGGAAAAAATTTGAGGGTAATATATTTTTTTTAATTGGAATCTCACTCCGTCTCCAAGGCTAAAGTGCAGTGGCACACTCATGGCCACCCCAGCGTCAACCTGCAGAGCTCTAGCAATCTTTCCACCTCAGCCTTCCAAGTAGCCAAAACTACAGGCACACGCTACTATGCCCAGCTAATTTTTAAAAATTTTTTGTAGAGATGAGGTCTTGCCAAGTTGTGCAGGCTGGGCAACCCACGGGCTCAGGCAATCCACTCGCCTCGGCCTCCCAAAGTGCTGGGATTACAGGCTGAGCCACCAAGCCTGGCGAGGATAATCTTAATAGTTTTTAGTTCAAGTCAATTTATTGTTGATGCTCACCTCATCTACAAAATACATTCACAACACATAGATTATGTTTGATTGAGTAACTGGGTACTGTAGCTAGCCAAGTTAACACATAAAACGAACCATCATAACTGATAGAAAAACACAGTTGTATTACTGCTCTGCAAACTGAGAGCAAACTGTTTCTGGTGGTCTTTATCAAGAGAAACAGAAAAAAGCATCTGTCAGATTTATACCTGCACAAAATTGTCTTAATCTGTTTTCTGTTGTTTATTTTAAAGAACCTGAAACTACGTAATTTACAAATAAAATAAAATTATTTCTCTTCATTGTGGAGGCTCAGTGGTCACCCTGGTAAAAGGCTAAGGGTCTCCTTAGGGAAGTTTGGGAAAAAGATTGACAGTATAACTTCTTTTGCAGTGTAGTGTGTTCTTCCCCCATGAAAACTGGCCTACCCCTTATCCCTGGGGTTCTGGGTATGTAAACTGGCTCAAGTTGGGGAGTTAATTCAGGAACCACAGCTCTCCTTTCATAAGTCAAATTCAACTTCAGTTCATTTGATTTAGAAATCTGCTAAGTGGCTTGTGCCAATTAAGAGAGAATTTAGTAGACTTCACATCTGTTTGGAACCTACGAACACCATGATCGACTGGCCAGTGCCATAGGTCTCCTTGCATGTTAGACTCCTCTGATTGCTACTTTGACTATGCTGTTATCATTGTAGCTACACAGCATTGTTTTGGTGATTAAATGCTATCACACACTACCTGCCATGTTCTCCCACTGCAGTTATTTCCACTGCATTTAAGGATCTCAGTTCAGTGGCAGGAGTTCCCACTGTAATTTGTGTCCTACAGAGAAGAGTGACCACAGAGTTTTTCAAGGATATTGGAGCTCCCTTTACAAGTTTATTTATCATAGTCATGTTGAAAGGGGTGTCTTCTGGGCCTCCAGGCATGGATGAACTCTGTGGATTGCTTCAGATCTTACACAGTAAATCTAATTTATCTACTTTATCATTTCAGTCTCTGTAAGTCTTTGTATCTCTTCCTGTATCATGTACAAAGGCAGTCCTGACATTTCCACTTCATGTCACGTGGACCACCTTTTGTTCATTTTCAGGCAAGCAACCAAGTAAACCATTACAGCATGTGTCTAACTTTTAAGCTATCCAGAATACCTACTTATGGGGCCAATGTCAATAAATTAAGCCTGATCTAACCTTCTTCTTCTTCTACCATGATCCCACCCACTTAATATTAATTCCCATACATGTTCCTCTGACTTGTCTGTTTGGATTGGAAATGCCATACAGTTATTTTGGAGTATAGTGCAGCTTTTCCTGGGTCACATTTTTTACCTCATCTTTTGTGGCCTGCTGGTACTTAAATCTTAAGACTAGAAGCAGAAGAGATGTGGTGGAAAGGTCCTGAGACAAACCAAAAGTGTTTTGTAAGGCAATTCCCTCAGGGAGGCCATGAAGTTTCATCAGGCTATGCAGTTTTCATCATATTCAGAACACCTTACCCTTTGGTACTGCAGGCCTGTGCTCTACCCCACACAGTTCTCATACATCTTCACCTAGGAGTATGAGAAGGAAAGGGTTGTGGAATTCCTTTTCTGCCAGAGAGGAATGTTTCTAAGGACCACTCTTGAGGAAGGGGAGAGCCCAATTCTCTCCCCATCAGTGAAAGAGCTGAGATGCATAGGCTCCTGTTAGCATGGTGGGGCCATAACTTTTCCAAAGAAGACCTTGTCTTCTCCCCTGGATCGCTGGATCCTAACTCTTCCATGCATTTGCCAGTCAATTTATAAAAATTCCACTGCTTGGTACATGTACAGAAAATCTTTCAAGTTGTGTGTAAGGAAAATGCAAAATGCTGATGAAAGTGCAAAGTGCCCATATAAAAGAGGACCCAGAGAGCTGTTTTGCTCCTTTTCAGCATGTGACTACACCGCAAGAAGGCACCAAATATGATCCAGGATATGGACCCTCCAAACATCAAATCTGCCCGCATCTTGGTTGTGGACTTCCCAGCCTCCAGATCTGTAAGCAATATACCCAGTCTATGGTATTTTGTTATAGCAACCTGAACAAATTAAGACAGAATATTCATACCAAGAAATGTGGATGCGGCTGTAATGCCTAAAATGTGACATTAACATGGGAACTGGGTCGTGAGTAGAGGTAACAAGTGGAGGCTAGAAGAGTTTTGAAGTGCACACTAGAAAAATTGCATGCCTGAAAAAGCTAGCATTACCCCGAGCAGATCTCACCATTCTGGTGAGGGCTCAGAAGAGGAAGAGAAATACAGAGAAAGCCTCAATCTTCTTAGAAAATATTTAAGGACTGTAAACAGAATGTTAGTAGAAATATTGATGGTAAAAGTCATTCTTATGAGGTCTCAAACAGAAATAAGAGACATTTTAGGAAACTGGTTGAAAGGTGATCCGTGTTATAAAGAGGCAAAGAACATGGTTGAATTGTCTATATGTCCTGGTGTTTTATGGAAGGTAGAACTCATGAGTGATGAAATGAGATATTTGGCTGAAGAAACTTCTTTGCAAAGTGTTGAAGGTACAACTTTTTGTTCTTGAATGCTTCTGGTAAAATGGAAGAAGAGATAAACGGTTTACAGATGAACTCTTTAATCAAAAGAAAAGCACACCTTAAGAATTTGGAAAATTCTCAGCCTGTCCACTTTGTAAAATAAGAGAAGACATATTTCTGGAAAGAACATCATGGATGTGCCCATGTAATGATCTGATAAGTAGATTAATATGGATCACCCAGGTGTTATTCATCAAACAATGGAAGAATGGCCCTAGAGGCATTTCAGAAATCACCAAGGCTGCCACTCCTATCACATGCCCAAAATGCTCATTGACCATCCCACGTGTGGATCCAGTGAGCTCCAATGTAGTAATCGTCATAGTTAATGCCCCTTCAGGGGGCACAGGTAGTAAAAGTTGGAGGTGTCCACAGGGGGTCATCTCTGCTGAGGAGCAGAGTGCATGAAATGGGGAAGTGCAGCTGCCTTCATCTAGATATCAAAGGATAGAATTGCTCAGAACATCAGGCTTAAGACTGAGGCAGAGGGCTGCTGTGAGAGCCTTACCTAGTGGATTCCTGCAGGGAGGGCCATCCCAGGCCCCCAGACTTGTAGAGCCACCAGTGAGTGATTCCAGTCTGAGAGAGCTGCAGGCATGCAACTCCAACCCATGAGTGTAACACTGTGTGCTGCACCCAATGAAGCCAATAAGTATAGGGCATCCTGGAGCCCTGTGGGACCAACCTCTGCCTCAGTGTGTCCAGAAGATGGAAAATCAAGTCAGAGAAGGTTATTTTTTAACCTTATGGCTTATTGTTTGCGTCTGTATTACATTTTGAAGTTGGTTGAAAGTTTTTACCCCTTTCTCTTTTCTTATTTATTCCTTGTGGAATGGGAACGTCTATTGGAGGCCTGTCCAGCATCTTTTTTTTTTTTGAGTTGGAGTTTCACTCTGTCATCCAGACTGGAGTGCAGTGGCCACTCCTGGTCACTGCAGCCTCGACCTGCTGGGCTCCGGAGACCCTTCCGTCTCAGCCTTCAAGCAGCTGGAACTACAGGTATGCGCTACCATGCCCGGCTAGTTTTTGATTTATCATAGAGAAGAGGTCTTACCAAGTTTCCCAGGCAGGTCTTGAACCTACGGGTTCAGGCAATCCAATCACCTCGGCCTCTCAAAGTGCTGGGATTACAGGCTGAGCCACCGAGCCCCACCTAAGAACAGTTTCAATAAGGATAAATTGTACTTTGAGTCTTTTCCATATCTGATTTAGATAACACATAGATGAGATTTTGGACTTAAAACTTTAAAGGTGATGCAGAACGAGTTAAGACTTTTGGTATTATTGGGGAAAAGACATGTATTTTGCAGATGGGAAGGATATAACTTTGGGAGGACCAGGGGCAGAATACATTAATCTAAATTTTTATGGCCTCCCTCCCCCCAAAAATGTATAGGAACATGCATAGTTGATAATGCAAAACTACACACAAGCTTCCCAGACACCACATTAATCCTCTCCTCTCAGCACCCACACAATCTCCCCGAGGCACAGCACAGGAAGCAGAGCAAAGAATGGCCATTGGCTTAACAATGCCTATAGGTAGGAAACCAGGCCTGAGGCAGGTGGCGCACACTGTCAGCTGTGGTGTCACAGATCCCTTGAGATTCACTTTTCTTGACTTGAAAATGGGATGTACCAGGAACGGCAATGATAAGGGCCTTTACACTGTACCCTGCAGGATCGTTTCCCAAGAAGCTGGATTTCAGAGAGCACAGTGTCTGCTTGAGCTCTCTGGGTAGACAGGCTGCAGGAAGGAAACTTGAAGTAGACTCTTAGATACTGGGTTCCCCTTTAAGGACTCTAAAATGACCCACACAGAGGCTTTGCTAATGGGGCAGTGAGAGAGGGACAGGTAGATATGTAACTGGACAGGAAGGCAATGACAACCCTTGGATGTCCATGTGAGGAGCTCAGAGCTAGTGATGGGAGGAATGGGGGCAAAGACTCAGATGATGCTAATTGCTGGAGAAACTGGATGGGGCTGGGGACAAGGCAAGATCCTGTCAGAAAGATTGTCCCCAACTGTATCCTAACCCTGCTTCATAGCCTGGGTGATGGTAGCCTCATGTGTACCATTTCTGCAGGGGCTGCCTGGAGAGAGTTGCTGTGGAGAAAGCAGTACCAGTGGAAGAGAAGAGGAGGGGCCTGGATCATGGCAGCAAGAGGCTGGTGGCCAGGCTGGGACCCTCAATGCAGAGGCATGACTAGTTGATGGCTCTGAAGGTGAGGAGGGGGAAGGTGGTGGGTGTCATAATGAAGCGAAGGACCATGTTTCCATCTTCTTGGGTTGGGGTCTCCACCACAAAGTTTTTCAGCATCTAGGACTGAAACTGGGTTTCCCTCTGGCCTAGTCAGCAGATCAAGGACCTGGGCCAGCCTCCTCCCACCCTCCTGGGTGAGCAATGCTGAAAGAAGAGGAGCCGCAGAAGTGGTCCCAATCAGGCACATGCCTGAGAAGTTC
>NW_007232761.1:0-82423 GCF_000164805.1 Carlito syrichta | reverse complement strand
CTATTTTGAGGTATGTTCCCCGTATGCCTAGATGTTCAAGGGTTTTTATCAAGAAGGGGTGCTGGATTTTATTAAAAGCTTTTTCTGCATCTAATGATATGATCATGTGGTTTTTGTTTTGACATCTGTTGATGTATTTAATTACATTTATGGTTTTACGACCATATGTTGAACCAGCCTTGCATCCCAGGAATGAAGCCTACTTGGTCATGGTGGATGATTTTTGAGATGTATTGCTGAATCCGATTTGCTAGGATCTTGTTGAGAATTTTAGCATCTATGTTCATCAAAGATATTGGCCTGTAGTTCTCTTTCTTTGTTGGATCTTTACCTGGCTTGGATATCAATGTGATGTTGGCTTCGTAAAATGATTTGGGGAGAGTTCCATCTTTTTCAATCCCCTGGAATACCTTCAGTAGGATTGGTATCAGCTTCTCCTTGAATATCTTGTAGAATTCTGCTGGAAAGCCATCTGGACCAGGGCTTTTTTTGTAGGAAGTTTTCTTATTATGTAGTCGATTTCCTTGATTGTTATTGGTCTATTTAGGGTCTCAATTTCTTCTTGTTCCAACCTAGGTAGGTTGTGTGAGGTCAAAGTCCTCCATTTCCTTGAGGTTTTCAAGTTTGTTTCCATACAAGTGTACGTAGTAGTCTCTAATGATCTGTATTTCTTCAGGGTCAGATGTGACTTCATCTTTTGTGTTTCTGATTGTGCTTATTTGGTTTTTTTCTCGTTTTTACTTGGTCAGTCTAGCTAGGGGACCATTGATCTTGTTTATACTTTAGAAGAACCAGCTTTTTGTTTCATTGATTTTTTGTATTATCTTTTTGTCTTCTATGTCCTGGATTTGGGCTTTTATTTTGGTGATCTGGATTCTTCTGCTGAAAATTTTGGTGATCTGGATTCTTCTGCTGAAATTAGGATTTTTGTGGTCTTGCTTTTCCAGCTTCTTTAGGTGGCTTGTTAGGTTGCGAATTTTCTGTTCCTTCCATTTTCTTCATGTGTGTTTGTAGGGATATAAATTCCCGTCTTACTACAGCTTTCATGGCATCCCAGAGATTTTGGTAAGATGTTTCTTCATTTTCATTTGTTTCCAGGTATCTTTTGATCCCTGTTTTGATTTCGTCATTGACCCAGGAGTTGTTTAGCATCATGCTGATTAGTGTCCATGTCTTTGTGGGTTTTGGGGAGACTTTGTTGGTGTCAATTTTTATTTTTATTCCACTGTGGTCCGAGAAGGTGCTTGGTAGAATTTTGGTGCTTTTAAATTTGCTTATGCTTGATTTATGGCCGAGTATGTGGTCGATCTTAGAATATGTTCCATGTGGTGATGAGTAGAATGTGTATTCTGTGGTCTTTGGATGGAGTGTTCTGTAGGTATCAATTAAGTCAATTTGGTCCAAAATCACATTGAGGTTTCGTATCTCCTTGCTGATTTTTTGTCCTGATGATCTGTCTAGGGTTGTGAGTGGGGTATTAAAGTCCCCAGTTATGATAGTGTTAGAGTTGATATCTTTCTTTAGTTTTCCAAGAAGTTGCTTTATGAAAGTTGGCGCACCTATGTTGGGTGCATATATGTTTAGGATGTATATTTCTTGTTGATGGATTGAGCCTTTTATCATTATGTAGTGGCCTTCTGTATCTTTTTTGATTTTTAATAGCTTGAAGGGTATTTAGTCTGAAATTAAGATCGCTACTCCTCCTTTCTTTTGCATTCCATTCGCCTGAAAGTTTGTTTCCCATCCTCTTACTTTGAGTCTGTGGGTGTGCTTTCTAGTGAGGTGAGTCTCTTGAAGGCAATAGATTGCTGCCTGATGATATTTTATCCATTTTTGCCATTCTGTGTCTTTTCAGTGGTGTATTTATTTCATTCACATTTAGGCTAATAATTGAAATGCAAGAGTTGATCCCTGTCATAAGGTTCTTACAGAGTTGTTCCTGTTTGTTTGTTGTCTTTTTCTTTGGGTTTTGGAGTTGATTCATGTGTGTTTTTAATCTTTTGCCTGTACTCTTGTGAAGAATGCTGTTGTTCTTTTTTCTTTTTCTTCTGTGTCAGTACTTTCTTAAGTGTTTCTTGTAAAGGTGGTCTGGTGGCAGCATAGGTTCTTAGGAATTGGATATCTGGAAAAGATTTCAATTCTCCCTCACTAATGAAGCTTAGTTTGGCTGGGTAGGTTATTCTTGGTTGAAATTGTTTCTCTTTTAGAACTTTGAAGATAGGGCTCCAGGCTCTCCTGGTCTGAAGGGTTTCTGTGGATAAATCTGCTGCTATTCTAATTGCTTTTCCCTGGTAGGTAGTTTGGCCTTTTTCTCTTGCTGCCTTTAGGATTTTTCGTTTTATAGCTACTTTGTTTAGGCGAATTATTATGTGTCTGGGAGTTGGTCTTCTCATTTGTTGTCTTGCAGGTGTTCTCTGAATCTCTTGTGTTTGAATTTTTTCATCCTTAATGAGATGAGGGTAGTTTTCTTGAATGATTTCATGAAATGTTTGTTCCAGTGTGGCTTCTGTTTCTCTCTCTGCCTCAGGAAGCTCAATTACTCTTAGGTTTGGTCTCTTGAAGTGATCATTCATCTCTTGCAGGTTTTGTTCTGTC
The DNA here is from genome assembly GCF_000164805.1 of Carlito syrichta. Taxonomy (NCBI): domain Eukaryota; kingdom Metazoa; phylum Chordata; class Mammalia; order Primates; family Tarsiidae; genus Carlito; species Carlito syrichta. The sequence goes on along the minus strand of NW_007232761.1, from coordinate 79,828 downwards.
TTTTTGAGCTTCTTTTCTATGCTTTTGACAGTTTGGGTTAGTTCTATGTTTTTGTCTTCGAGCTCTGAGATTCTTTCTTCTGCTTGGCTGATTCTGCTTTCCATGCATATTAGTCTGTTATTCATTTCCATCACAGTATTCTTTACTGCTGTCATTTCTGACATCAGCTCCTTCCTATTTTTCCTCTTGTCTCTCCTCAATTTTTTTAATTCTCTCCATTAATGTCTTGATGTCTGGGATTGTTGCATATAACCAGTCATTCGGGGGCTCTTCATTGTTTGTGTTCCAGAATCTGTTTTCTCAGTGTCTGATTTCCCAGGGGTCTGTGTAAGACCTGTATTCTTCTTTTGGTTTTTCTTCATTTCTGCGGTTTTTTTCCCCCTCCTTACTTTTTCCTTCCCTCCACATCACCATCTTCTTTAATTCTGTTATTCAGGGGTAAAGGGATTGGTTTTACTTCCGTTTGTTCAATCTCCTATTCTTTATGTATGTCCTCTTACTTTGTTCAATTCTGGAGTTGCACTGTAGGTTGAAGGTGGTCCTTTTTGCAGTTTTGAGATTTACTTAAGGGGAGAGCTGTGATTCAAAATCTGTCTGCAGGTCCTGGTATTCGCTGACAGGTGTGTGGATAATGTGGAACCCACTTCCCACTGCCCTGGAATCTGTCCATGCAGTGGAGCTGTAGGTTTACTCCATGAAATAAAATGTGGTTAGCAGAGGGGAGAGAATGGAGCAGATAGTGGGTTGAAGAGGGGAGTGGAGAGATAGAGGAGTAAGGGGGGAAACAAACGAGTGTGCCAACAAATAGAGAGAGAGGCCTATACTGAAACAGATAAAAACAATAGACCACAGCTACAGTCGAACCAACTCTCATACAAAAAATAAAAAATAAAAATAAAACATATAGTGAGGCTAACATACAGGCTAACCAACCACCTTGTTAGTGTGCTGTTCCTCTATACAAAGATATGGTTTACAGAGAGAAGAAAAGAGAAGAAGAGGAAAAGGAAAAAAGAAGAAAGGGAACAATACAGTAGGAATAGAATTAAGTCATTAAACTGATAGAATCAATGAAGCACACTCTGAGACATTTCGTTGTAAGTCCAATGTCCTTTCAGGTCTGATTTCTAGTTTTCTTTTCAAGCTGGTAAATTAGTTTGCAGTTAGAGTCAATTGCCCCTGATCTGCTGTGAAGGACAGTTCAGATTAACCTTCCTTCAGCAGTTTGGTCTATGTCTTTATCAAGCTTGTTTCTCCCGTTTTGGTGTTGTTACCTTGAATCGCCAGCAGGTGGTGCTATCTCATCTGCTCGCCCCAGAGGGGGTGGGGCCGGATGGGAACAAGATGGCTGCCTGCCTCAGAGCGGGCGGGCAGGACAGTCTCGGTCGCAGGAGAGGTGGCAGCGATCCCAGCAGATTTTCCCTGAAGGGGTTTGATGCGGATCGCCTCGGGCCCAGGTGGCGTGATGTGCTACAGCCGTCAGAGGCTGTGGCAGCGGCGGTGGGGGGAGTGGCGGCGGCGGCGGCACCCTTTGCGCCGCAGTGACTGTCCAGTCCATTGCGATGTCCCAGCAGTGGCAACGGCCAAGCTTTGTATGAAGAGCAGGCTGCGATGTTGGGGTCCACAGCCCCCCGGGGTGAGAGTCAGAGACCCACTGCAGATCTCCTTTGCAGAGGGCTTCAGAGACTGGGTTGCCCCGTCGCCATCTTGCTGCTTCTCCCAGCTAGGATTTTCAGTACTATGTTGAACAAAAGTGATGAGATTGGGCATCCTTGTCTTGTTCCTAATCTTAGAAGAAAAGCCGAAAAGCCTTCAGCTTTTCATACTGAGTATGCTATTAGCTATGTAGCTTTTATTATGTACATTCCTTATATATCCTATTTGTTAAGAGTTTTTATCATGAAAGGGTGTTAAATTTTGTCAGACAGTCTGCATCTATTGCAATGATCAAGTTGTTGTTGTTGTTTTTATTATTTTGAGTTGGAATCTCACACTGTCACCCAGGCTGGAATGCAGTGGCACTATCACAGCTACTACAGCCTCTACCTACTGGACTCAGGTGATCCTTCCACTTCAGCCTTTCAAATAGCTGAGACTACAAGCATGCACCACCACAACCAGCTAATTTTTTGTTTTATTGTGGAGATGAGGTTTTGCCATGTTGCCCAGGCTGGTCTCAAACTCTTGGGCTAAGGCAGTCCTCTCGCCTCAGCTTCCTAAAATGTTGGGATTGCAGATGTGCGCCACCATGCCCTGGTGAATCATATTATTTTTATTATAAAGTCTGTTAATATGATGTGTCACGTTTATTGATTTGTGTATGTTTAACCATCCTTGTATCCCAGGGTTAAACCCCACTTGATCATGGAGTATGTTCCTTTGAATATCTATTGGATTTGGTTTGCTAGTATTTTGTTGGAGGAATTTGCATCTGTGTTTATCAAAAATACTGGCCCGTAATTTTCTTTCTCTGGTACAGATTGAGTATTTAAAATCTGAAATGCTCAAAAATCTGAAATTTTTTGAGTGCCTACATGAAGTTCATAGGAAGGGCTCATTGGAGCATTTCAGATTTTTGGATTTAAGATGCTCAGCTAGTAAGTATAATGAAATTATTGTAACATCCCCCCAAAATTCAAATCCAAAACACTTCTTGTCCCAAGCATTTCAGATAAGGAATACTCAACCTGTAGTATCTTTTTCTGACTTTGGAACCAGGGTAATGCTGACCTTGTAATATGTGGTTGGAAGTGTTCCCTCCTCTTCATTTTCTGGAGGAGTTTGAGGAGGAGTGACATTAATGCTTCTTTAAATGTTTACTAGACTTCATCCATGAAGGCTTCTTATCCAGAACTTTTCTTTGTTGGGAGTTTTTGATTACTGCTTCAATATCCTTTCTCATTATTGGTCTGTTTATATTTTCAAATTCTTTATGATTTAGTCTTGGTAAGATGTATGTTTCACCTCTTATCAACAAGGGTACCTGAACGAAATGTATTTGTATACCTAACCCTTAACTGTACCCCACAATATCATAATAAAAATATTGATTATAAAAAAAAGAAAAAGTTTATTCTAAAATAGGTAATTGTACAGGTCTACTGAAACAAAAACCCTGATGCATAATCTGTCTGTCTGTCTGTATGGGTATGTATCTATCTATGTATCCATGTAAATTGTGCATGAGAATAGAAAAAATAATAAAAATGATAACTTGAGATTTTAAAAAATGTATGTTTCTAGGAATTTATCCACTTTTTAGGTTATCCAATTTATTAACATATAATTGTACATAGGAGTGTCTTTTGTGTGTGTGTGTGTGTGTGTGTGTGTGTGTGTGTGTTGGGGGTCTCACTCTGTCAGATTGGAGTGCAGTGGCATGCTGACAGCCACTGCAGCCTTGACCTGCTGGGCTCAGGTGATCCTTCCACCTCAGCTTTCCAAGCAGCTGGAACTACAGGCATGCACCACCATGCCTAGCTAATTTTTGGATTTTTTATTGTAGAGATGAGGCCTTGCCAAGTTGTCCAGACTGATCTCGAACTTGTGAGCTTAGGCAGCCCTCTCACCTCGGCCTCCCAAAGTGCTGGGATTATAGGCGTGAACCACTGTGTCCAGCCACTCCTTTGTATTTCTATGGTATCATTTGTAATGTCTCCTCTTTCATTTATAATTTTATTTGAGTCCTTTCTTTTTGTTCTTGACTAATCTAGCTAAAGATTTGTCAATTTCACTTAGCATTTTTCAAAAAAGCAATTCTTAGTCATGTTGATCTTTTCTGTTGTCTTTATAGTCTCTAATTCATTTCTTTTTTATCTACCTTTAATTATTTTCATTCTTTTGCTAACTTTGGTCTTAGTTTGTCATTCTTTTTCTGATTCCTCAAGTTGTAACATTCAGTTTTTTGAGATCTTCCTTTGTTCTTCATGTAGATATTTATGGCTATAAACTTCTCTTAGACCTTGATGATGTCCCATAGGCCCCATATGCTTTCTTCACTCTTTCTGGTTTTATTTCTCTAAATAGCTAATTTCAAATGTATTGTTGTTGAGTTCAGTGATTATTCTGTATGTTCAAGTCTGCTGTTGAAGCTCTTTGTTGAAATTTTCAGTTCCATCATTGTGTTCTTCAGTTTTAGGATGTCTTTTTGGTTCTTTTTTATAGTTTCTGTTTCTTTATTAAACTTTTCATTTTGTTCATGCGTTGTTTTCCTGATTTTATGTGTTGTTGATCTCTGTTCTTTTACTTCTCTTTAAGCTTCTTTAAGATTATTATTCTGTAGCTGGGCTTAGTGGCACATACCTGTAATTCCATCTACTTGGAAGGCTAAAGTGGAAGGATTGCCTGAGTCTACAGGTCAAGGCTACAGTGGCCATGAGTGTGCTACTGCACTCCAGCCTGGTAACAGAGTAAGACTCCAACTCAAAAAAAAAAAAAAAAGATTATTATTTGCCAAGAGATTCATAGATCTCCACTTCTTTGGAGTTATTTATTGGAGCTTTACTAGTTTCCTTTGGTAGTGTCATATTTGAATGATTCTGTATGATCTATGTAGCCTTGTGTTGGTGTCTGTATTTGAAGGAGCAAAAACTTTTTCTAGTCTTTAAGACTTTTTGGCACTATTTGGGGACTCTTATGTCCCCAGGTTGATAGGAATGCCTCAGGTGTGACAGTTTAGCAAGGTTAGAAAAATGTGTTTTTGTATACAATCAACATTTAGCTGCCATCAGCTTAAAATAGACAGTTATAACCATAAGATGTTTTATATAAAACCCAATCTGTTGGGTTCACAGTAGAATCTGTAGATTTTCCAATAGTTTAGGAAAGTGTGGATCCTGTCCAGTCCCTAAATGGACTGGATTGCCTCTAAGACCTTAGTAAATAGAGCTGGCACTGGTACAAGGGCCCACAGTTGGATTTGCATTGAGTGTGGCTCCCATTGAGTCCCTGAGAGGACTTCTGCCAGGTCACTGCATAGGTTCTAGGGCAGACAAGAATGGCCCCAGACTTCAGCTGAGTGGTGTTGGAATTGAGACACAGGGCTGCTTCAGGATTGACAACCAGGACTAAGGTCTGCAAGCCTACCTCCATGGCACAGATGGGTATGTCTCTCTTATGTCCCTGGGTAGGCTGGACTACTCCTAGACCATGACAGAGAGGGGCTTGAGACAGGTTACAGGACCACTTCAAGATCCAAATATAGACTGAGGTTAATAGTCCTGCTCTAGATGGGTGTGTCTCCCTGGGGTCCTTGGAAATGCAGGCCCACTCCCAGACTGGGGCTGGGAGAGGCTAGGTTACAAGGCCACTTCAAGATCTACAGTCTGACAAAGGTTTACAGGTCTGCCTCCAGAGGCACAGACAAGAATGTCTCCCAGTGTATCCCTGAGCAAGTAGAACTGTTCCTGGACTGTGGCTAGGAGGAACTGGAGCCAGGTTCCTGGACCTCTAAGATTTGCAGTCAGATCAAGGTCTGCAGGTCTGCTTCCAGAAACATGGACAGGCACGTCTTCCAGCAGGTCCCTGGATGGGCAGGACTTCTTCTCGACTGCAACTAGGAGAGACTATAATTGAATTAGCAAACCACTTCAAGATCTGCAGCCTGATTTAGGTCTGCAGGTATGGTTCTAGGGGCACAGATGAGAGTGAGCCATCCTCCTTTTGGTGCAGAGAAGAGCCAAGCCTTTCTATATAATAACTTTAAATGAAAATACTGCTTCCCACTTATAAATCAGGTAAGGAAGTAGTTCAGATTTCTCTCTCTCCTTGTCTAGGCCCTTCCAGTTTTCCATGGATCTTCATCCACCCAGGACCATTATCTGATGTGTCCACTATCAAGAAGTGTTCAGACAGACATTGTTTGACCATTTGCACCAAATGTCTGCTCAGGTCATACAAGGAATACTCAAATAGGTCTATGTCCATGAAACTGTTCTATTTTGACTTCTGTTGCCCATCATATCTGGCTTAGTGCCTAATTGGATGTGTTTGTGTGTTACTTCTACTGCAAAACAGAACTCATTAAATAATAAAGAAAAAGTAAAGAAAGTCAGCTCAGGATGACTCTTGTTCATGCAAGAGTGAGAGGCTCATAACAGGAGTCTGTAACACAGATCCCAGTGTTGGCATATGGGATCCCAAGTATTTTCTGCCATAGGATTAGAGAACAAATCCATATTCTCCTTCCTCCTTTTTCTTTTCTGCTCCTCCTCCAAAAAGTGACATGAAATAACTCAAAGAGTAGACAGATACAGAGCTTTAATAAGGTATGTTACCTTCATGAAATAACTCAAAGAGTAGACAAATATAGAGCCTTAATAAGGTATATTATCTTCATATAACAATTTTGATAGCTGACTTAAAAGGAATAAGGCAATGTAAGAGAGACAGATAAAGAGAAACCCTATGAACTAGCGAATTAAACAGAAAAGAGGTAGAAAACTAAATTAGAGGACTAGCAGGTTAGGAAATGAGGCATATCCAAATAATAGGCATGATAACATGCCATCTAAAATGGATTTTTCCGTCTTTTTTTTTTCCTAGTGACTTTTGGTCATTGGTAAGTTCCACTTTTACAGTTAAACTAAAAATTCTAAATAATTACATCCAAAATATCTTAATTATTCCATGGTAGTCACATATCATGTCATCTGTTTCATTATTTCAATGCCAGTATACATTTTATAAGTGCTTTGTGCTCTTTCAGAGCCCTTCTAGATATACAATCACATTGAAACTTCAAGCCAACCCTGTGCACTGAGTGGGGCTTTCCATCTTACAGAGGAGGATATGGTCACACCATGATTAAGTAAGTAACCCAGCAGTTGATCACATTTCTTGAAAGAACAAGAGAAATATAGTAATCATTTTTTATTTTTAAATTAATCTTTTGTTTAATAACCTGTATTGATTCAAAACAGCAACAATAACAAAAAATACTAGAGTTAGACCATATCACAGGCTTTAAGGACATGTTATTTTTAAAGTGTTATTCTTCTTTATTGTCAGTATTTAGTTTTTATTGCTGTTGGGCTATCATACTTTTTTTAATTTTAAAGATGTGGGGTACAATTCAGGGTTAGGTACATAAGTGGTCATCGTACAGGTGAAGTTTGGGCCTCCCATTGGTCCTCACTTCACCTGGTTTGGGAACACGTACCCTCTTTAATGTTGTGTGGCCCCCCTCCGGCACTGACCTGCTCTGCCAATCCCTTTCATATAGTATTAGGATAAATGTTCAGGGTCCACGTTTAAGTAAGAACATGTGGTACTCAGTTCTTTGCTTCCATGATAGATCACTGAGCAGGGCTATCAAACTTTTTATTAGCCAGTAATATTATAGGCAAAAGTTAGATTTGAAAACAACATTAATATTTTTATGAGTCAAAATCAGACTTTTGTTTGTTTTGGAGGCAAACTGCAGGAAAAATTTGGACATTTCTAACCTAAAATTAACCTCTAATAAAAATGAATGCAGGATATATAATCATTCACCACAAAGGTATAAGTAAGAACAGAGACCATATAGTTCAAAAGCTGCTGTAAAGTAGCATTAAAAAATTAGAAAACCTAGAGCAAAGCATAAAAGAAAGTCCATTCATATCAATTATAGCACTAAATGTAAATGGTATGAAAAATTCTTGTAAGATAAAAATTTTCAAAATAGAGTCAAAAAGCCAAAATCTATCTACTGGGGGGACTTTTTTGAAAAAAGGAAGTGACTTTGGAGGATGGTCTCGTAGTACACTTGGAACTTGTACATCCAAACCAGTCAACCATATTTTGTGTCTGGAAGTTTTGAGAAGGTTGTGTCATGATTCGCAGAAGAAATGTCCTGGGTTGTGGCAAACAGGTGACTGGTTCTTCCCCCAGGACAACATACTTGCCCACAATGCACTGAATGTTCAGCAATTTTTGACCAAAAATAGCATGATCCTTATGCCCCACCCTCCTTATTCATTCACTCTCTCCCCCAAGCAACTTTTTTTGTGTGTCCCCAGTTGAAAAAAGTCCTCAAAGGGTAACATTCTGCCAACATGGAAGAGTGAAACAAAAAAACAGCAGAAGCACTAAAGCACTAAAATTCACAAGCTCAAAAATTGTTTTGAGCAATGGAAAAAGCATCTTGACAGATGTATCAAATGGGGAGTACTTTGAAGGTGACTAAAGTTTTAAACAAGAAAGAATAAATGCATAATTTTTAATAAATATATTCCTGGGTTTTGGGGTGTTCCCTCTCTAAGTAATGTAGATAAAAGTGCTGTTAATAACAAACCTTATATTTTATCATGGTATAGATTTATGAGCAATGTGGACTTGTGTATTAGTTTTCTGTGGCTATTGTAGCAAATTATCATAAATGTGGTGGTTTAAAACAACAGAAACTCGTTCTCACAGTTTTGAAGGCCAGAAGTCTGAAACCAAGATGTCAGCAGGACCATACTCTCTAGAGTCTGTAGAGGAGAATCTGGTTTTTGCCTTTTCCAGTTTATGGCAGCTGACATTACGCCTTGACTGGGACACATCACTACATTCTCTGTTTCTGTTCCATATTGTCTTCTCCTCTTCTGTCTGTGTCTTCTCTTCCTCTGTTTGTCTCAGCTCTAACCTTTGCCTTTCTCTTACAAAGATATTTGTCATGGAATTTAGGACCCATCCAGATAATCCAGGATAATCTTATCTCAAAAGCCTTAATTTAATCACATCTACAAAGACCTTTTCCCCCAGATAAGGTAACATTCTCTGGTTCTAGGGATTAAGAAGGGGCACATCTTTGTAGGGGCCACCATTCACCCCATTACAACTTGTGATTAACATGAACCCTGAATTAGAAAGACTTTCAAAGTTACCATTAACATGGAGCCTGGTGATGAAGAGATTGTGTGCTCTCTGCATGCAGGTTGGTCTCGCAGAGCTGAGATGTTTATCTCAGTTCTTCTCCCAGAGGCACTGACCAGAGAAGTTACTTTCTCTCCCAGTAAAGTGAGTAAAAGGGACAGAGAGGCTTTCAGTGTTACTCATAGAAACCCTTCCACCTGGAAAGACAAGGATTAAAAATAGTTATTTCTGCTAAAGCACTGTAATTACATATATACATGTATAGGATATTTTTTATTTTAGTTGTCTTTACTGAAATAAACATGTATATGGAACTTGAACAATTATCATAATACTATAAGAAAGGGATTGGGAGTATTAGGAAACTGCCAGGGGGTGGGGGGCACTCCTCATCAACACAAGGGTACCTGCATAATGAACATTTTTATACCTAACCCTGAATTGTACCTCACATCTTCAAAATAAAAAAAATTTTAAACATATATAAGTTATAAAATAAGAAATAGTTTAAATTTTTTACAAATAGATAATTTTTCATATATATCCTATTACTACTGTAAGAACCTTATTCAGAAAGGCATAATGACCCATTTTATAGCATAAAAGTAGTATATTCTTTGTGGATTCAAACACATGAGAAAGTTAGGAAGGAAAACAAGAAATCATAACCACAAAATTCACAATAATGATTATCTCTGAGGAGAAAAGGAAGAGTGTAGGATTGAGGAGGAGCTTCAATCCCAGCATTTTGGGAAACTGAGTCAGGAGGATTGCTTGAGCCCAGGAGTTTGAAACCAGCCTGGGCAACACAGCAAGACCTTTCTCTAAAAAATAAAATAAAATAAAAATAGCTGGGCATGGTGGCATACACGTGTAGTCCAAGCTACTTGAGAGGCTGAGTCAGGATTGCCTGTGCCCAGGAGGTCAAGGCTGCAGTGACCCATGATCATGCCACTGCACTCCAGCCTGGGTAACAGAGTGAGACTCCAACTCAAAGAGAGAGAAAGAGGGAATGTTCTTTTTTAAAAAATGAGTGGTGAATACACAGGTGTTCATTGGATCAGTATTCTTTATACCAGTGGAGGACTTGTTAAAACACAGTACTGGATACTCACCCTGCTAGATTATCTAATTAGTAGATTGGCACAGAGCCCAAGAATTTCCATTTTGACCAAGTTCCCTGTTGATGCCAGTTCTGATGATCTGAAGACCACACTTCTACACATTCTTATAAATTATTTTTTCTATCATTCAATGTTGACAAAAAAATAATTTTGTAGAAAGAGTATACAAAGCAAAGTCTGACTTTCAACTCCCTGTTCTAGGATAAGGGTGGGTTTGCTTTTGCTTAGTAGTCACAGAGAGGTAGATGCCTTTCCAGTAGAGCTAGCAGTTGAAGGTACACATTCCAGAGCCAAACTGGTTGGGTTTTAGTCTTGGCTCCACCATGTATAGGTTGTATGTCCTTGGGCAAGAGGTTTAATCTCACTGTCCCTCAGTTTTCTCATCTTTAAAAAGGGAATATTAATATTGATCTTGTTGTGTTACAGTGAATATATGTAAAACACTTGGGACAGTACCTGGCCTGTTAGGGAGGGCCAGCTGCAGGTGTTATCATTCTAAGGTATTAGACTTACCTCCAGGCGTTTCCATTCTGGGGGTGCTGTTTGGTGCATTGATTCTTTGTTCTCCAAAGATGACCTCCTTCCAGAGTTAGGTTCTCCACTAAAAGCCACTGATCTTTCTTTGCCTCCTGCTGCCTCTTGGTTTCTTGCTAATAGAGAAAGAGGTACTTAGAGGAAGCGATATTCTCTGAAGCCTTCATTTTTCATTAGAAAGTCTTTTTCTCATTGATTATTTTAATATATTTGACTTTCAAACCAAACTGAGGAGTAGAGTTTCCTCCAAATGGTAGGATGAAATGTTTTGATCTTTACTGTCCTGCATGTTATTCTATAGTGAAAATTGTGATAATGTTTCTCCTGATAACAGATATTGTCTAAGTTTTTTTTTTAATTTTTATTTTAAAGATGTGGGGTACACACCAGTCCAGAATGAAATAATAGCTTCCCATCTTTATCCAAGAGTCTTAGGGAACAAGTTCTGTATTTTGTATCAATTCTGAAAATGACAGGTTTTAAAAGAAATTTACTGTAATTTTTAAACTGGGAATTTGGTGTATGAATACTTGTAGAACTAATTGTTATGCTTTGTGACACACTTTAATTATCAGCTTCACTATTTATCTTCCAGTGCTCCTGGGAATAGTATGAAATAATAAATGTGAAAATGTTAAAAAAAAAAAGATATGGGCTACAACTCAGTGTTAGGTATACAAATGGTCATTGTACAGGTAAAGTTTGGGCCTCAATTTCGTCCCTGCTTCACCTGGTTTGAGATCAGGTACCCTTATTGATAAAGTGCCCCGCCACCCAACTCCTACCCCATCCCCTGGCAGCTTCCTACTTCTGCCAATCTCTTTCTTTTAGTATTATGATAACTTTTCAGGGTCCACTTATGAGTGAGAACATATGGCATAAGGAATCACTTGGTTGTTCAGTCAGTTCCAGTAAAGCTTTTATAGACAAAACCAGAATTGTTGCTCCAGATGTATCTCATGTCTTTAACTTCTGCCAAATGGTTCCAGTGGTCCTTCCATGAGAACTTGACCAGCAAACAGCCAATTTGCTGTTTTTTCCCAGAGTATGCTTTTTATACTAATCCTATCTCACAAATAGACAATCATATGCATCTGGACCCCTCACTTACATGTGGCTAAGTTCAGACTAGTTTCCTCCTTTAAGGCCTGAACCTCAATTCCCAGCCTTTCTCCATCTGCCACTTATTGCATGCCCCTTTATTTGTGTACTTGAAATAAAATGAATTAAGTTAGTTCTTTTTTCTACCTTTGAGTATTGATTAAGTATTCATTAAGTGTTCTCTAATATGAAATTAAATACCTGAGGAAATCAAACTTACTTTGTGGAAGCACATTTGCTTATTTTCAAAGATAATTATAAAAGAAAAATGCATTTTCTAAAACTTATAATTTTAGAGAAAGAAGTTCAAATCTTCTACTTAGACCCATATCATGATTAATTGTATCTGCCCAGCATTACAGAAATTAATACTGTATATTAACCCATTCTTTAGTTTCTGGGTGTATTAAAGCATGAAGTAATGGTGAGATACTGATGGCATTTTTAATTACTCTCATCAAGAGTGAGAAGAAGAGGAATAATAGGAGGGACTTTGGACTATACATCAGGGCACTGAGGCTCAGATCCCTTAAGGGTCTAGATGGGCCATGTCCTTTCACTCCTCTAGATTTCTAAAGTTCCTTTTACCTCTAACATTCTGTAATTAAAGACGTAATCTTTGCCTTCAAGAAGTTAACAGTCTTGATGAGAAGACCAAGTATAAATTAATTATAGTACAAGATAAAATTAAATAAATTATAAGATAAAAGTCAAAATAAAGTTCCATGGAAATAAGTAGGAAGGAGCAGTGTATTCCAAACTCCTAGTCATTCTTGGAGTAGGAGGTTGCAGATAAGCAAGGGATATAGGCTAGAATGTTCCACATGGTAATGGGGTAGAATTGAAGACATCAATGTAAACTTATGTTTAACTTTACATAAGATGGTTACTTTAAAAATATATTTATATACCCAGGTTGGTATACACACATACATTTCCTTGCTCTGTTAGCTGAGAGGGTCTACAATCAACAACACCTCATTTGCAGTGACCCTACCTGAATCCAAGATCTTGGTTTCAAATACCATTCTCCATTAAAAAGAAACCAGGGTTCCTTGGAGTAATGACTGAGTCTAGGACCAGAGCAGGAAATATGTAAAATGATCTTAGAGCAGAAAGTAAGGAAGTGTTCAAAAATTAAAAAATACTTGGAAGGCTGAGGCGGAAGGATTGCCGGAGCCCAGAAGGTCGAGGCTGCAGTGGCCGGGAGCGGCCACTGCACTCCAGTCTGGGCGACAGAGTGAGACTCCAACTCAAAAAATAATAATAACAAATTTAAAAATAAATAAAATACCCACAGTGGTAGGAGTCTGTCAAAGGAACATGGAACCCAACTGAAAGAGCTCCCAATGGCCAAATTGAAATATTTTGAGCAAAAATATAAATAAAATACTATTTAATTTTAATCCAAAGTATAAAATAAATATCCATGAATCAATATTTATATAAATATTATTCAACAAATAGCTGGGGAGAAGAAGCAAGTCTCTTGTTTAGAAGAATTTCAAATAATATATATAGATTCTTAACCCTCAAGGTGGTAAAGCATAATTCCCTACTCCTTAAATGTGGTCGGTGCATAGCAACTTTCTTCTTTTCTACAATGTAGAAAAGCTTGGGAGGAAGGAACTACAGTAAAGAAACATGACAAACACTACTTCAACCAGGTGATCAGTATTAACCTCATCAGTAATAAGTCTTGCTGATATATATACCTTTGATATGATGAGAATGGCACTCCTCCTTTGTGGTCTTCCTCCCCAAAACACATTACTTTAGTCTAATCATGGAAAAATTGTGGGGAAACAATTCTGATTGAGGACTCTACAATATACCTGACCATTACTCCTCAAAACTGTCAAGGTCATCCTAAAACAAGGAAAGTTTGAGAAACTCAGTCAAGAGAAGCCTAAGGAGATTATGCCTTAATGTAATATGGCATCCTGGGTGAAATCTTGGAACAGAAAAAAGACATTAGGTAAAAACTAAGAAAAATTGAATAAAGTGTGGACTTTATAAAGTATCAATGATGGTTTTTAATTGTCACAAATGTACCTTAATAACATAAGATGTTAATAGGAGAAACTAGATTTAGAATATATGGAAACTCTGTAATATTTTTGCAATTTTCTTTAAATCTAAAACTTATAAAGAGTGCAAATAAGTCAACAGGAAAATAATGTACAGCTTGCTAGTCTTCTTGTACTATGAAGCAAGAATCCCTTTCTTAAATATAGAGTTAGGCATTTAACAAGTAGTCTGTAAACACCAAATAATGAACTCTGTAAAAATCAAACAAGATGCATGTTCAGAATTTCCATTTTTTAAGGCTTGTTAGATAACTGCATAGTTCTCTCTCAGGGTAATCATAGTAGAGAATGGTTTCTCAAGATGTGCCTTCATATGAGTAACAGATTGTGGTAGACAATGTGAACAGAGTGTGCATTAATGATTTATAATCTGTAGAAGGAAAGAGTCAGACTAATGATGAACAATGAAGCCTTTTTAATCCATTCCCTGGAGAGATGCCCTCATATCTTGGAGGCACATTATTACCAGGTGAAAAGCAAATAATTAATGTTATTCCAAGTGTGAATGACACTTATTAATTATGCTAAATGTCACAAAACTAAAACAATGTTACTTATTTAAATAGATTACACTGAAAGCAGCATAGGATGCCAATTGTTAAGAGTATGATACAGATTTTGTTTTATCTCTATAATTTTATGGGGTACATGAGAAATTTGATAAGTGTCATTCACCCTTAGAATAACATTAGTGATCAGATAAGGGTATTTAGGGTGTCCGTTACCCAAGTACAATGCATTTTTGTTAAGTATAGTGACCTTACGTGTCTATCAAACATTGAATTTAATCCTTCTATCTTACTGTGTTGTATGTTTATATTCTTCCACACATTTTACTCCTTCCTCCCTCCATCTCCCACTTACCCTTCCAAGTTTTTTGTCTGTCTTTCCACTCTGCTTCATGTAATCAAAATTTTTAGGTCCCACATATAAGTGAAAACATATGATATTTGTTTCTTTGTGCATGAATATTTCACCTAAGATGATGACCTCCAATTCCAGCCATATTGTTGCAAATATCACCTCATACTTTTTTATGGCTTAATAGTATTTCATTGTATACACACACTCACACACACACACACACACACACACACACACACACACACACACACACATACATTTATAAATTGTTACTTTATTATCTTTCTATTTTTTGATGTAGGCATTTATTGCTATGAATTTTCCTCTTAACAGCTCTTGATGTATCCCACAGGTGTTGGTATGTTGTTTCCATTTTCATTTGTTTAAATATCTTTTTTTTTCATTATCCATTTGTCTTTAATTAATCACTTGTCTTTAATAAAACCATACAGTGATGGATTTACAATGGCTGACTTTTTCTTAACATATTTTTTATTTTAAAATTGTGGGGTATAGTTAAGGGTTAGGTATACAAATATGCATTGTGCAGGTACCCTTGTTGATGAGGTGTGCCCCCCCTCGTCCCCAGACAGATATTGACTACCGTTAATCCCATCTCCCTTCCCCTCCCTACTCCCCCCCATAGATTCCTACCACTGTCAATCCTTTTCTTATAGTATTACGATAGCTGTTCAAGATCCACTTATGAGTGAGAACATGTGATACTCAGATCTTCGTTTCTTTGAGAGATCACTCAGTATTATAAACTCCAATTCCATCCAGGTTGATGCAAAATTCATGATTTTATTCTTTTTCATGGCTGCGTAAGATTCCATTGTGTATATGTACCAAGTTTTTTTAATCCAGTCCTCTTGATGGACAGCATGGTTGGTTCCATGATCTTGCTATTGTGAACAATGCTGCAATAAACGTACGTGTGCATGTATCTTTTTAATAGAGTGATTTGAGTTCTTCAGGGTATATTCCAAGTAGGAGGATTGCAGGGTCATATGGAAGATTGATTTTTAGAGCTTATAGGAATCGCCACACCGATTTCCACAAAGGCTGCACTAGTTTATGCTCCCACCAAGAGTGTAGAAGTCTTCCCTTTTCACCACACCTCTCCAGCATCTGTTACTTTTTGAGTTATTGATAATGGCCATTCAGACTGAAGTTAGGGGGTATCTAGATGTAGTTTTAATTTGCATCTCCTTGATGACTAGTGAGATTGAACATTTCTTCATGTATCTGTTGGTCACTCGTATGTCTTCTTTTGAGAAATGTCTGTTCAGATCTTTTGCCCACTTTGTAATGTTGTTTGTTTTTTTCTTTTCAGCACATTTGAGTTCCTTGTAGATCCTAGATGTTAGGCCTTTGTCAGACATGGAGTTGGCAAATACTTTTTCCCAGTCTGTGGGCTGTCTCCCTGCTCTCCTGATGGTTTCTTTGACTTTGCAGAAGCTTGTCAGTTTAATGAGGTCCCACTTATCTATCTTATCTCTTATGGCCCATGCATTTTGGGTTTTGCTTAGGAATTGGATGCCAGTTCCAACTTCCATAAGGGTGTGTCCTGCATTTTCTAAAGTTCTTATGGTTTGAGGTTTTACATTTAGGTCTCTGATCCATTTAGAGTTAATTTTTGTGTATGGGGATAGATAAGGGTCTTGTTTGAATCTTCTGCATGTGGTCAGCCAGTTTTCCCAGTACCATTTACTAAATAGTTTCTCCTGTCCCCAGTGGTGGGTGGTGGAGGCTTTGTCGAAGATGAGTTGGTTGAGAAATTGGGGTTTTGCTTCTGGAACCTCAATTCTAATCCATTGATCTATATGCCTGTTGTTGGGCCAATACCAAGCTGTTTTGATTATTGTAGCTTTATAGTAAAGTTTAAAGTCTGGTATTGTGATTCCTCCTGCTTTGTTTTTTTTGTTTTTGGTTTTGGTTTTTTGACTGAGGATTGTTCTGGTTACTCTTGGTCGTTTGTGTTTCCAAGTGAATTCCTGTATTGTTTTTTTCTAGACCTGAGAAGAATGTTGGTGGTAATTTGATGGGTATTGCATTAAATCTGTAGATTGCCTTAGGTAAGATGGACATCTTCACAATGTTGACTCTTCCAATCCATGAGCATGGGATATTTTTCCACTTGTTTCTGTCATCTTTGATTTCTTGAGCAGTGTTTTGTAGTTTTCATTGTAAAGGTCTTTCACGTCTCTGGCTAGGAAGATGCCAAGGTATTTCTTTTTTTTTTTTTTTTGGTGGATATTGTGAATAGGACTGTGCTTCTCATTTGGGTTTTGGTTTGTTTATTATTGGTGTAAAGAAATGCACTTGTCTTTTGCACATTTATTTTATACCCTGAGACTTTGCCAAAGTCCTTTATCACTGCAAGGAGGCTTTTGACAGATTCTCTTGAGTTTTCAAGGTACACAATCATGTCATCTGCAAAGAGAGATAGCTTGACTTCCTCTTTTCCTGTTTGGATACCCCTAATTGCCTTCTCTGTTCTGATCGCTCTAGCCAGGACTTCCAATACTATATTGAACAGGAGGCATGAGAGTGGGCATCCTTGTCTTGTTCCCATTTTCAGGGGGAATGGTTCCAATTTTTGTCTGTTTAGGAGATGCTGGCTGTGGGTTTCTCGTAGATAGTTTTTACTATTTTAAGGTATGTTCCATGTATGCTTAAATGTTCGAGGGTTTTTATCAAGAAGGGGTGCTGGATTTTATCAAAAGCTTTTTCTGCATCTAATGATATAATCATGTGGTTTTTGTTTTGACATCTGTTGATATATTTAATTACATTTATGGTCTTGTGAATGTTGAGCCAGGCTTGCGTCCCAGGGATGAAGCCTACTTGGTCATGATGGATAATTTTTGAGATGTGTTGTTGAATCCAGTTTGCTAGGATCTTGTTGAGAATTTTAGTATCTATGTTCATCAAAGATATTAGCCTGTAGTTCTCTTTCTTTGTTGGGTCTTTACCTGGCTTGGTTATCAATGTGATGTTGGCTTCCTAAAATGATTTGGGGAGAGTTCCATCTTTCTCAATCACCTGCAATACTTTCGGTAGGATTGGTATCAGCTCCTTCTTAAATGTCTTACAGAATTCTGCTGGAAAGCCATCTGGTCCACAGCTTTTTTTGTAGGTAGTTTTCTTATTATATAGCAATTTCCTTGATTGTTATTGGTCTATTTAGGGTCTCGATTTCTTCTTGTTTCAACCTAGGCAGGTTGTGTGATGTCAGAAAATCCTCCATTTCCTTAAGGTTTTCATGTTTCTTTCCATACAAGTGTACATAGTAGTCTCTAATGATCTTTTGTATTTCTTCAGGGTCAGATGTGACTTCATCTTTTGTGTTTCTGATTATGTTTATTTGGGCTTTTTTTCTCTTTTTCTTGGTTAGTCTAGCTAGGGGACCATCGATCTTGTTTATTCTTTCAAAGAACCAGCTTTTTGTTTCATTAATTTTTTTGTATTATCTTTTTGTCTTCTATGTCCTGGATTTGGGCTCTTATTTTGGTGATCTGGATTCTTCTGCTGAATTTGGGGTTATGGTGGTCTAGATTTTTCAGCTTCCTTGGGTGACTTGTTAGGCTGTTAATTTGTGATCCTTCCGTTTTCTTCATGTGCGTTTGTAGAGATATGAATTCCCCTCTTACTATAGCTTTCATGGTGTCCCAGAGATTTTGGTAAGATGTTTCTTCAGTTTCATTTGTTTCAAGGTTTTTTGGGGTTTTTTTTTGAGTTGGAGTCTCACTCTGTTGCCCAGACTGGAGTGCAGTGGCCGATCCCAGTCACTGCAGCCTCAACCTGCTGGGCTCCGGTGATCCTTCCGCCTCAGCCTTCCAAGTGGCTAGAACTACAGGCGTGCGCTACCACACCTGGCTCATATTGATTTATTGTAGAGATGACTCAAGGTATCTTTTAATCTCTGTTTTGATTTCACCATTGACTCAGGAGTTGTTTTGCATCATACTATTTAGTGTCCATGTCTTTGTGGGTTTGGAGGGAACCTTATTGCTGTTGATGTTTATTTTTATTCCACTGTGGTCCAAAAAGATGCATGGCAAAATTTCAATCTTTTGAAATTTGTTTATGCTTGATTTATGGCCAAGTATGTGGTCGATCTTAGAGTACGTTCCATGCAGTGATGAGTAGAATGTATATTCTGTGGTCATTGGATAGAGTGTTCTGTAGGTATCAGTTAAGTCCATTTGGTCAAGGGTCACATTGAGGTTCTGGATCTCATAGCAGATTTTATGTCCTGATGATATATCTAGGGTTGTGAGTGGGGTATTAAATCCCCAGCTATGATAGTGGTAGAGTCAGTATCTTTTTTGAGTTTATGTAGAAGCTGCTTTATGAAAGTTGGCACTCCTATGTTGGGTGCATATATGTTTAGGATAGATATTTCTTGTTGTTGGATTGCACCTTTTATCATTATGTACTGGCCTTCTGTACCTTTTTAAATTTTTGATAGCTTAAAGGGTATTTTGTCTGTGATTAAGATTGCGACTCCTCCTTTCTTATGTGTTCCATTCGCCTGAAAATTTGTTTCCCATCCTCTTACTTTGAGTGTGAGTGCCCTTTCTAGTGAGATGAGTCTCTTGAAGGCAATGTATTGTTGTCTGGTGATATTTTATCCATTTTGCCATTCTATGTCTTTTCAGTGGTGCATTTAGTCCGTTCACATTCAGGCTAATTATTGAAATGTTAGTTAATTCTTATCATAAGGTTCTTATAGAGTTGTTGTTGTTCCTGTTTGTTTTTTGTCTTTCTTTTGGTTTTGGGGTTGGTTTGTGTGTGTTTTTAATCCTTTTCCTGTGCTCTTTAAAGAATATCATTGATCTTTTTTCCTTTTCTTCTGTGTTTAATACTTTCTTAAGTGTTTCTTGTAGAAGTCGTCTGGTGGCAGCATAAGTTCTTAGGAATTGGATATCTGGGAAAGATTTTAATTCTCCCTCACTGATAAAGCTTAGCTTGGCTGGGTAGGTTATTCTTGGTTGAAATTGTTTATCTTTTAGAACTTTGAAGATAGGGCTCCAAGTTCTCCTAGCCTGAAGGTTTCCGTAGATAAATCTGCTGCTATTCTAATTGGTCTTCCATGGTAAGTAATCTGACCTTTTTCTCTTGCTGTCTTTAGGATTTTTCTTTTATACCTACTTTGTTTAGGCGAATTATTATGTGTCTGGAAGTTGGTCTTCTCATTTGTTGTCTTGCAGGGGTTTTCTGAATCTCTTGTGTTTGAATTTTCACATCACTGATGAGATGAGGGAAGTTTTCTTGAATAATCTCATAGAATGTTTGTTCCAGGGTGGACTCTGTCTCTCTGCTTCAGGAAGTTCAATTACTGTTAGGTTCAGTCTCTTAAAGTAATTGTTCATCTCTTGAAGGTTTTGTTCTGTCTTTTTAAGCCTCTTTTCTATGTTTTTAACAGTTTGGATTAGTTCTATATTTTGGTCCTGAAGTTCTGAGATTTTTTTCTTCTGCTTGGCTAATTCTGCTTTCCATGCTTATCAGTTTGTTATTTATTTCATTCACAGTATTCTTTACTACTGTTATCTCAGTTATCAACCTCTTCCTAGTTTCCTCTTGTCTCTCCTTAATTCTTTTTAATCTCTCCATTAATGTCTTGATATCTGGGATCGTAGTTTGAGACCAGTCATTCTGGGGGCCTTTCATTGTTTGCATTCCGAAATCAGTTTTCTCTGTGTCTGACCTCCCAGGGGTCTGTGAGAGACCCATATTCTTCTTTTGGTTTTTCTTCATTTGTGTAGATTTTTCTCTCCCCCTTTTCCTCCCCTTCTTTAATTCTATTTTTCAGGGAATATGGGTTGCTTTTACTTCTTTTTGGTCAATCTCCTGTTCTTCCTTATGAGCATCCTCTGGCTTTGTTCACTTTTGAGGCTGGACTGTAGGTTGGGGCTGTACTTTTTGCAGTTTTGAGATTTAACTGAGGGGGAAGCTGTGATTCAGACTCTATTTGCAGATCCCAGTGTCCACCAACTGGTGTATGGGTACCCTGGAACCCACCTCCCATTGCCTTACACTCTGTCCATGTAGTGGGGTTTAGGTTTGCTCCATGGAACCAAAGGAGGTAATAAAAAGGAAAATAATGGAAGGGGGGGTCAAGAGGAAGTTAGAGAGAGAGACGAATAAGAGGGAAAACAGACATACATACCAACTAATGAATGAAAAGAGAAACAAGACCAGAAAAGAGTAAAAAAAAACAAATAAGATTCCCTAAATCACACAAAGACAGTCCAATAAATTCATGCCTTTTGATGTGCTTTTCCCCAACACAAACAAGTAGTCTAACCCAAAAAGCAAACAAAAATGAGCAAAACAAACAGTCAAAACAATAAAATCAAAAATCAAAATAAGAAACTAGACTAGCTCTGGAGTCTTTCCTGAGTGTCTAAAGTCTCTTCAGCTCTGATCTCTAGCCTCTCCTGTTTGCAGGCAGATAGACTTACAAATAGGTTGAGTTGGTTCCCTTGGCTTGCTGCCTGAGAGGTCTGCCATAGGACTGATTTGCCTGTGTCTGTTTCAGTGTAGGGGAGGGCCTTTTGTCCCCTGTTTGGCAAGGTTACCTTAGAAACCAAGGTGGAGGCTGCTTGTAGGTGGGTGGGGCAATGCAAAACTCTGCCTGGAAAATGGCTGTAGTGGGCAGCTTCTCTTTCCCCAATCCTTTCACTCCACTCGTCCTTTCTCTCCACTCATCTGGTCTGTCAATAGGGCGGGGGCAGGTAGTGGCAGCAGCTTTGGGCCCCCCACAGGGCACTTCAGCCAGGAATGGGACTGGTATCTCTAAGGGACTGGTGCCTAGAACCTCCCTGGGCAATGGCGGCTTGAGATGGAGCTGGGTGGGGACCTGGAAATCAGGGCAGGGCCCAGAACTCTGAGGGTTGAGCACTGGCTTTGTGTGCTTCAGCCTGGGTGGTGGCACAGAGCCCGGAGGCACAGGTGCTGGAGGCCTGCATGGGCAGTGGTGGCCTTGGACCTGATGGGGTGCTCCAGGAGGGAATTGAGCCTGTACTTCCAAGGGGCGGGCGTGGAGGGCCTCTCTGGGCTGCCACCTCCCGAGATTGGGCTGGGTGCCGAGCCAGGGAATGAGCTGGCAGCGGCTGAGTGCCAGGCAGATCAGTGTAGCCAGCAAGGGAACCCAGATCGCCACAAGGTGGTATCTGAGGGCCTCCGCAGGTGGTGGTGGATGGCTTGGGGCCGGGTGAGACAGTGTAGCTGGGGAGGGAGAGCTCCACTCAGCCAGGGCCTGGCCACCAGGGGTGGTACAGCAGCTACTGAGGGGCCACGGTAACCAGCCATGTGTGGGACCCAGTGTCTCAGGCCCCAGACCAGTGCGGCTGGCGGTGAGCGGGGGGGGTGGGTGAAGGAAAGTAAGAGTCTTTATAGGAACTTACTTTCAGAGACTCTCACAGTCCCACCTGTGCCGCTGCCATCTTACCGGAACTCCCTGTTTCAATACTTTTTATTAATTTTTTATTAATTTCTTCATTGACCCAATCATCATTCAGGAGTAAGTTGTTTAATTTTTATATATTTGAGTAGTTCTCAAAATTCCTCTTGGCATTATTTCTAGTTTTATTATACTGTTGTCTCAAAGGATACTTTATTTTACTTTGATCTTTAAAAATTTGTTGAGACTTGTTTTGTTACCTAACATATGGTCCGTCTTGGAGAATGTTTATGTGCTGAAGAAAAGAGTATATATTCTGCAGTTATTGGATAGAATGTTCTGTAAATGTCTGTTAGGTCAATTTGACCTAAAGGCTAGTTTAAATACAATATTTTTCTGTGAATTTTGTCTAGATGATCTGTCTAATGCTGAGATTGGTACTGCAGTCTCTCTCTGTCTTTAAATCTAGTATTACTTGCTTTCTGAATTATAGGTGATCCAGTGTGGGGTATACAAGGACTTCCCCCCCAAATTGAATTTATTTATTAAAAATTGTATTTAAAACCACATGCTTATATAATTAGATGCAGAAAAAGCTTTTGATAAAATCTTGTACCTCTTCTTTATAAAAACCCTCGAACATCTAGGTATAGATGGAATATACCTCAAAATAGTAAGAACCATCTATGGGAAACTCACCACCAGCATACTGCTAAACAGACAGAAGTTGGAACCATTTTCCCTGGAAACCGGAACCAGATAAAGATGCTTACTCTCACCCCTCCTTTTCAAAATACTTTGGAAGTCCTAGCTAAAGCAGTCAGTCAAGAGAAGGAGATCAGGGGTATCCAGATAGGAAAAGAAGAAGTCCAGTTATCCCTCTTTACATACAACATGATTCTCTACCTTGAAAACCCAAGAGAATCTGTCCAAAACCTCCTTGCAGCCGGACTTGGTGGCTCAGCCTGTAATCCCTTGCTTTGGGAGACTGAGGTGAGTGGATTGCCTGAGCCCGTGGGTTCGAGACCCACCTGGGCAACTTAGCAAGACCTCATCTCTACAATAAATCAAAAAATCAGCCGGGCATGGTAGCGGGTGCCTGTAATTCTGGCTACTCGGAAGGCTGAGGCGGAAGGATTGGAGCCTAGCAGGTTGAGGCTGCAGTGTCTGGAAGCGACCACTGCACTCCAGTCTGCACGACAGAGTGAGGCTCCAACTCAAAAAAAAAAACCTCATTGCACTGATAAAGGACTTTGGCAAAGTCTCAGGGTATAAAATCAATTTGTAAAAGACAGTTGCATTTCTATACACCAAAAACAAACAGAAACTCAAATAAAAAACAGAATCCCATTCACAATAGCCACAAAAAAATGAAATACCTTGACATCTTCCTAACCAGAGATGTGAAAGTCCTTTACAAGGAAAACCATAAAACATTGCTCAAAGAAATCAAGGATGACACAAACAAATGGGAAAATATTCCATGCTCATGGGTTGGAAGAATCAACATTGTTAAGATGTCCATACTACCCATGGCAATTTACAGATTTAATGGAATACCCATTAAATTACCAGCAGCATTCTTCTCAGACCTGGAAATGACAATACAGGAATTCATATGGAAACATAAGCGACCCCAAATAGCCAAAATATAATCCTCAGCAAAAAAAAAAAAAAAAAAAAAGCGGGAGGTATCACACTCCCCGACTTTAAACTTTATTATAAAGCTACAGTAAATAATCAAAACAGCCTGGTGTTGGTGCAACAACAGGTATATAGACCAATGGAACAGGATAGAGACTCCAGAAATGAAATCTCAATTTCTCAACCAACTCATCTTCGACAAAGCCTCCACCACCAACCACTGGGGAGAGGAGAACCTATTCAGTAAATGGTGCTGGGAAAACTGACTGACCACATGTAGAAAATTAAAACAAAACCCCTACCTATCACCATATACAAAAACCAACTCTAAATGAATCAAAGACCCAAACATAAAACCTCAAACTATAAGAAGCTCAGAAAATGCAGGAGACACCCTTATGGAAATTGGAACTGGCATCCAATTCCTGGTCAGAACCCCAAGTGCCCATGCCATAAGAGATAAGATAGACAAATGGAACATCTTCAAATTGACAAACTTCTGCAAAGCCAAAGAAACCATCAAGAGAGCAGGGAGACAGGCCACAGAATAGGAAAAATTATTTGCCAACTGTATGTCTGAAAAAGACCTAACATCTAGGATCTACAAGGAACTCAAATGTGTTGAAAAGAAAAAAACAAACAGCCCCATTGCAAAGTGGGCAAAAGATATTAATAGACAATTCTCAAAAGACGACATACGAGCAGTCAACAGATACGTGAAAAAATGCTCAGCCTCACTAGTCATCAAAGAAATGCTAAGTAAAACCACACTGAGGTACCACCTAACTCCAGTCAGGATGGCCATCATCAATAATTCAAAAAACAATAGATGCTGGAGAGGATGCAATAAAAAGGAAACACTTCTACACTGTTGGTGGGAGTGTAAACTAGTATAACCTCTGTGGAAAAGGGTGGCGATTCCTAAAAGATCTAAAAATCAACCTTCCATACGACCCCGCAGTCCCCCTACTGGGAATATACCCAGAGGAACTTAGATCACTCTATGAAAAAGATACCTTCACACGTATGTTTATTGCAGCATTATTCACAATAGCAAAATCATGGAACCAATGATGCTGCCCAACAGAAAAGCACTGGATTAAAAAAAAAATGTGGTACATATACATGATGGACTATTATGTAGCCATAAAGGACAAAATTGTGAATCTCACAGCAAATTGGATGGACTTAGTCTGTAAAACTGAGTGATCTATCACAGAAACAAAGAACTGAGTATCACATGTTCTCACTCATAAGCAGACCTTGAACAATTATCGTAATACTATAAGAAAGGTATTGGCAGTGGTGAGAAACTGCCAGGGGGACAAGAGTGGGATTGGCAGTAGTGGGAATCTGCCAGGGGAGGGGGAGGGCACACCTCATCAACAAGAATACCTGCACAATGAACATTTGCATACCTAGCCCTAAATTTTTTTTAATTTAAAAAATAAATTATGTATTTATTCTTACATGTTTAAACTTCAGCCACCTCAAAGTACTCTTCATCTGATGCAATACATCTATAAAGATAATTTTTCCACTGCTCAAAACAGTTTTGAATTCATCAATTTTGATGCCTTTTAGTGTTTCTGCCATTTTTTGTTTCGCCTCTTCCACTTTGGCAAAGCATTTCCCTTTAAGGACTTTTTTATCTGGAAAAAAATTTTTTAAAGTCACGTAAGGCAAGATCAGTTGAATAGGGAGGGTGGGGTACATGGGTCATGCCATTTTTGGTCAAAAAATGCATGGTATGGGCAGGTGCACTCATAAATCACCCATCTTGAGATGTGCAAACATGTTGAAAAAAATCTCCAAAAAAATTCACTGAAGAGCCGGGCTCAGTGGCTCAGCCTGTAATCCCGCGCCTTTGGGAGGCTGAGGTGAGTGGATTGCCTGAGTCTGCGGGTTCGAAACCCGCCTGGGCAGTGAGACCTCATCTCTACAATAAATCAAAAAAATCAGCCGGGCATGGTAGCACATGCCTGTAATTCCAGCTACTTGGAAGGCTGAGGCGGAAGGATCGCCAGAGCCCAGCAGGTCGAGGCTGCGGTGGCTGTAAGCGGCCACTGCACTCCAGTCTGGGCGACAGAGTGAGACTCCAACTCAAAAAAAAAAAAAAATTCACTGAAGCTGAACACAGCCTCTCACAACAACAATAGCTGGTTCACTGTTGCCAATGGGTCCCTAGAACACTACCTAATGGAGGAATCCTGTATACAAGGGGCCTGCCCTCAAAAAATAAATTCTGGGGTTTTTTGGGTCCCCCTTCTATATATATTTACAGTTTTCTATCCACTTGCTGGATTGATCCCTTTATCACTATACAATAACCTTCTTTGTCTCTTTTTACTGTTCTTAAAGTCTGTTTTATCTTATATAAGTATAGCTACTTCTCATTTTGGGTTTCAGTTTATGTAGTATATCTTTTTTCATCTCTTTACTTTCAGTCTATATGTGTCTTTACTGGTAAGGTAGCTTTCTTGTAAGCAGCATACAGTCTGATTATTTGTTTTATCTACTCAACCATTCTGTATCTTTTAAGTGAGTAATTTAATCAACTTACATCAAGGTTATTGATATATGAGTCCTTGTTCCTGTCATGTTAATTAATTTCTGATTGTTTT
Source organism: Carlito syrichta (assembly GCF_000164805.1). Taxonomy (NCBI): domain Eukaryota; kingdom Metazoa; phylum Chordata; class Mammalia; order Primates; family Tarsiidae; genus Carlito; species Carlito syrichta. The sequence goes on along the minus strand of NW_007232761.1, from coordinate 53,595 downwards.
ATATTTCTTTGTTTCTATCTTTTTCTCTTATTGATTGTCATCGTGGCTTGGTGGATTTCTGTAGTAGTACCATTTATGTCCCTTCTCTTCTTCTTGCATGATTACTTTACCAAAGAGTTTTATGCTTTCATGTATTTTTATGATAGTAAATGTTGTCCTTTAATTTCCATATTTAGGATTCTTGTCAGGATTTCTTTTAGAGCTGGTCTAGTGGTAACAAATTTCTTTAGCATTTGCTTGTCCAGGAAAGACTATTTATCCTTCATTTATGAAGGATAATTTTGCTGGATATAGTATTTTTGACTGGCCGATTTTTTTTGTCCCTTTCAGCACTTTGAATATATCATCCCATTCTCTACTAGCCTGTAAGTTTTATGCTGAGAAATCTGCTATTAGTCTAATGGGGCTTTCTTTATAGATGACTAGACACTTTTCTTGCTGTTTTTAAGATTCATTCTCTGTCTTTGACTTTAGACAGCCTGACTACACAATTCTGTGGAGAAGACCTTTTTGCATGGCATCTTCATGGGGATTACTGAGCCTCCTGTATCAGAATGTCTAAATCTCTTGCTAGACTTGGAATATTTTCATCTATTTTTTTCCTAAAAAGGTTTTCTAATCCTTTCTTTGTGTCTTTGCCCTTGTGGATACCAATAATTATATTATTAAAACATTTTGTATTGTCCCAAATGTCATGGATGCTTTGCTCATTCGTTTTTATTCTTTTTTCCTTTATTTGTATCTGACTAGGTTATTTCAACAAATCTTGTTTTCAAGTATCAAGATTCTTTCTTTTGCCTTATCTAGTCTATTTGTGAAGGTTTCAAATGTAATCTGTATTTCCTTCCATGAATTTTTCACTTCTGTGATTTCTATTTGGTTCTTTTTAAAAATATCCATCCTTTGGTAAATGTCTCATTCATATCTGAATTTTTTTCTGATTTCTTTGTATTGTTTTTCAGAATTCTCTGGTATCTCACTTCTTTAAAAATCAATATTTTGCATTATTTATCTGTAATTAAAAAAAATTTTTTTTGAGTTGGGGTTTCACTCTGTCACCCAGGCTGGAATGCAGTGGCATAGTTATGGCTTACCACAGCCTCAGTTTCCTGGGCTCAGGTGATCCTTCCACCTCAACCTCCCAAACTGAGACTATAAGCATGTACCACCATGCCTGGCTAATTTTGTATTTTTTGTAGACATGGAATTGCACTATGTTACCTAGACTGGTCTCAAACTCCGGAGTTCAAGTAATTCTCTTGTCATAGCCTTCCAAAGTACTGAGATTATAGGCATGAGCCACTGCATCTGACACAAAAGATCTTTCTGATTAAGATCTATTGCTGGAGAATTATTGTGTTTCTTTGAAGGTGTCATATTTCCTTACTTTTTCTTGTTTCCTGTGTCCTTGCATTGAAATCTGCACATCTGGCATAACAGTTGCTTCTTTCTATTTTTAAATTTACTTTTGTAGGGAAGGACCTTTTTTTTGGAGATGTATCTGTGGTGTTGATTAAGGAGAGCTTTGATTCTGAGTATGTGCGGTAGGTGTAGACTCTGTTATTTCTTTGGTTGTAAACAGCATTAGTGGCATCTGTGATTTCCTTTGTGGGTTAGGGTGCGGTTTTTAGGGGAGGCTGTGGTGAAGTTGTGCTGGAGACTGTGATGCCAAGTCTTCATGCCTGAGTGGTGACAGCAGTGGGTTGGGCATGCCTATCTGTGCCCCCAGAGTGATGTACACTGGCCCCTATGTTGGTGGTTACCAGTAGGCTAATTCTTGGGCCTCCAGGTGGCTTGCGCAGATTCCAGTAGTGGCAATGGTAGTCCAGGCTGGTAGGAGGGTTCTCAGGTCCCTGGACAGCCAGCATGGTGTGGGCGACGGCAGTAGCAGTGGCAGATGATTCTTTAGGTCTCAGATGGTGTATGTTGATGTTGGTGGCGGCTGTAATGGGCTGAGCAGGCCACTCTCCAGGCTCGTGGGTGGCACTTGCTGGTAGTTACCAGCTAAGGTGGTAGTGGCTGGGAGTCTAGGTCCAACCTCAGGCCCCTGGGAGGAATGCTTAGGTGCTCAAGATGGTGGACTGGATTGAGCAGTCCCCAGGGCCCTGGACTATGTGCTCTGTCTCAAAGGAGGGAGTAATGCCTGGCTGAGTGGTCTTGTGCTCAGGCCCCCAATGGTGAAAGCAGGCACCAGTCATGGTGGGGGGGTTCACTCCTCAGGCCCGAGGCAGAGTACCCAAGTGAGGAGTGGTAGAAGCCACACTGAAGCCCTGCCACTGGAGAGGGCTATGTTTGTCCTCAGTGACCCCAACCCAGGCCAGCAGGTTAGGAACACTCATCCTTTTTATACCCCAGCCCTGGCAGTGGTAGCCGAATGAAGGCTGAATGAAGCCCAGCCCTGGCAGTGGTAGCCCACACCTAGCTCACACCCCCACCCCAGATGGCAATCAAGTCCCAACTCACGTTCTATTCACATTCCAGTCTTCCTTCTGGCAGCACTTGCTTCCCTACACTGGCAGCTGCAGCCTGTGCTTTGCTTCCTTCTTTGCCCTGACTCGGCTTCCTCCTCCAGTCCCAGCAGCAACAGCCTGAGTTTCCATAACACCTCAGTCCCAGGACTACTAAGCCATAGAACAACATGCAGTCTGCCAAAAGCTAAGTTTGAAAGTGGCTCCTTGCTTCTCAGATATTTCAGGGCTAAGACACTGAGAGAGGATAGAGAAGCGCATAGATCCAAAAAAGTTCTCCACATCTGTGTGAACCTGCTTCTACAGTTCAGACACACCTGCAGAGCTGCCTGTCCTGCAGTTTTTCACTCTGTGCTCCTTGCCTCTTTGTTCTGGAATACAAGACTAGTATTCTGGACAGCATTTGGGAAATAGCAGAGCTCAGCAGGGAAGAGCAAACATGTCTGGCCTCATTTCCTGCTTCTGGGGTGCCCCAGTGTCTTTCCTAAGGATCTCCTAGTACCTGCATGTCATGGGGTGACAGGGGCTGCAGCAGAGCCACTTTTGTCTCCTGAAGCAGAGAAAATGGAGCAGTAGAGAGCGATTCCTACCCAGCTTGGCAGGCAGACAAGAGACAGAGGCCAACTTAAATTTTATTTTAATCTTGAGAGGAGGTTGCAAAAGTATTTTTCAGTAATGTGAAAGAAAAAGAATATTTTCTTTTGAGTGTAATATTATGATTTATTGGCTACTGACAGAGAAGTAATTTATAGCCTCATAGAAAACAGACAAGAAAAGGGAAAGATGGAGAGAGTGAAATTGTGAACAATCTAACACATGTGCATCTCTGTGGGTTTGAAAATCCACTCTTTAATTATACTAGTTCATACTAAAGACTTGTGGGTAAGAAGGGCCATAGAAGGTACATATCTTCCACCACAGAATGGGGTTTTAGGGTTAGGAAGCAATTTTATCTAAGCATACCATTAATGACTACATCAGATATAGCATGGGATGCCTCTAAAAGATGGGAGGATAAAATAGAGATGCATGAAGTGATGAAGTCTTTCATGGGGTTAAGACTAAAGAGTAATTTTTTAAATTGAACAATTGAATTCATTGTTAATGGCATACTGTGTTTGAAAGCAAGGATTAAGAGGAAAAAATGCAACATTGTGAATTGAAGGTAAATTTATGCCTTTGGAAGAAAACTTGCCTATTCTTTAAAGGTAAATCTTGTTTATAGCCTGTCATGAGTTAAAATTTCAGGATCTCAGTCCTTGCAGTCTGCAAATGAATCTGCATAACATTTGGTTTCAAACAGTCTTTCCTTTGGAGCCATCATGAACTTCTATTCAAGCATATAATTTATTCATTGGTGCTCCCATCTTCCTTGACTCAAACAGGAGGGCACATACAGGCAATTCCATTTTTCCCTTGCTTTCCCCAGAAATATGATTTTTCTCACTGCTTTCTTATTATTTTCCTCTTAAATCTGGATAAAGCTTTTGATGGTTCCATAAGATGACCACAATGCAGAATGTTTTCTTCAAGATCTGCCTTTACTTTAATTCTGATACAAAATGATAACAGAATTTAATTAGTAGCATTTAAGCTGTAAGAAATAACCAGTTGACTTTGGGAATTACTCTGTTTATTTGGTGGAGATCATTAGTCCTTGCTGTCTAAGGACTACATTATAGTAGAGTGAAGTAGACAAATTGGTGCCATACGTTTTTATAGAAATCAGAATTCAGTGAAGACCAAAAGAAGCAGTGGTCAGGTTCAAAGTAGAGGTGTTGAGAAGTGAGAATGGTAAGGGAGGAACCAGAAAGGCTGCATAGATTAGGCAATATAAACTGAATCCTAAATTACATAAGGGGGGGGGGAGAGGGAAAGGAAAAAAAAGGAAAAGAATAAAATTTGTAAAGTAGAGCCATTGTAGCTACTAGGCAAGAGAAGCACATAGGCAAAGGTATAAGGCTGCTGGGCTTTTTCAAGGTTAAAGAGAGGCCTGGAAAGGGATGATCGGACCCTGATGTGGACTACCTTACATGAACTACTAAAAAGTTTTAACTCTAACTCTAAAAGTTTTAACTGGAACCTATGAAGGGCTTTAAGAAGGGTGACCATTTGATACCAGATTGACATTCTGGAAAAGGAGATGTTTAAAAAGTCAGTTAGGAGGTGATTATTCTAGTACAGAAGAGAGATGATCATGACTACAACAGGACCATGAAGAGGAAAGGTCAGATGTGACAGATTTTAAGATAGCACAATCTGTTAGTTCTGGTGACTATTGGAAGGCTATAGTGAAGTAATCTCTAGAAGCACATGGGTTGAGGAGAAATAATGAACTTTTGTGACGAAGTTAGGAGTTTCTGGATAATTCTGGGCTAGAGACCCTGCTTTGGGGCTTGGCAGCCTCCAGTAGTGGTTGAAGCTATGGGAGTAGATGAGATTGTCCAGGAAGTCTTGTAAGTTAAAAAGGAAATGGGCTGAAGGCAGAGCTTTGAAAGTCACCAATTGTTAAGGGGCATGCAAGGGGAAAGGAATGGGAGAAACAAGCCCAGTTGTCTGGCATCTGAATTATATGTGTTGGGTGGAAGGGTACATATCAGTAAAATAATACAAATTGTCCCTGTTGATGTGGCTGACAAAGCACCAGCTCTACTATGCCACCAAGGAACCAGTGAGTGTTTTATTGGAGAAATATCGAGATTACTCTACATGTTGGGATAGAAGGCAGTTTTCAAGGATTTTCTTTTGTAGTAAGGGAGGTAGTATTTATGATGAACTGAAATCAGATTTTAGCTAAAGTTACTATTGATTTTGTAAACCTAGAAAGTAACAAGAAAAAACTGACAGCAAGGCAAGTCTTTTGAATCCTTACCAGCTGGGCACTTCTCTGATATATTGGCTGGACAAGATAAGACAGTATGCATGTCAGACAGGAAGGGTGAGTGTGCTGCTACCAGCATCTCTCATTTTTTATTTCCAGCTCAATTGCAACTCACAAGTGATTGTTTTAAAGGACACTCTCCCCCTTCCTTTGTTTGGAGGGAATTCTGTAAGCAGCACGTTATCCCTAGAGCTCTGGACTCACCTTTAACCATTTACCACAACTCTAAGTGAGGCTTATTTATATGGCTAAAGAGTCCAAGGAGCCAGTGATTGAGTAACAGAGTTAATTAAGCTAATGACTGATCTTTATCTCTGAGTGGCCGCTGTGCAAACCCTTTTATTTAGAAACCTGTAGTGCTTCATACTGTTGGTTGGCACATGCTATAACTCTTATTGGTATTTCCTCCTAGAAGTAGCCATGCCGGACTGGACACTTCTGAGTAACCAATAAAAGATCCTGTGGTTTTTCCTTTGTGTATGCGTCCTGTTTCTGGGATTAGTAGATCCATACCTCTCTAACCAACATGGAACAGGGTAGGACCAGGAAAGTGGGGACTCCCCTCAGTGTCAAGTGGGATTTTTCAAGAGATGACTCTAATCCTATTCCAGTTGTTTTACTAAAGTGTCTGTACTAGGATGGGGAATTACTAGTCTCTGATTCTAAGCTCCATCCCAGGTGATTGTGTGGTTGCAGCTTTCTTGGAATTGTCTTTTAGAGAGGAGATACTAAAATATCAGAACTTAACAGAGGTGGAGTATTGTTCCTCCATTCTCTCATTTGTTCTAATCCTGTAATCCCTAGGAAGGAAATTTTTTCTTACATATTTAGCATCCAGCCTTCTCTGCTAAGTGTTCCTTCTCCCTGACCATGGAGGACTTCATGGTGAATCAAATCCATTACTCTCCCAAGCTTTTTGTCTTATCTTGGCCTCACTGAAATACAACTACAAGCTAATGATATCCACATTACCCTGAGCTTAGTGGAACTTCCTTCTGGGGCCAGTATGAAGACAGTTGTTTGACAGTAGAAAGCCAATGCAATAGCAGTTTCTAAACAGTCGTACTTCTTGAGAAGAACTTTTTTTTCTCTATCAGGAACTTTCCTCTGGGGCCTGGTGTGTATGTAGAAAAGAAAGAACTTCTCACAGGGGATAGTGCTGCTTTCAGAGAGGAGTACATTTTGTCACTTAAAAAATATTTGTAGAGCTTCATTTTAGAGTTTCCACTGTTTGCCCAAGTATGCATCTTTTATACCTAACAGGAAACAGGCCTTGTCTAATTTGTGAAACATGCACTGATTTCTTTAGGAAAATTAAGAATCATTTTCCCCCTCAAAATTAAGAATAATTTCCCCCCTCAACTTAGTGTTGCACAATTGAAACATCAGACCAGATGTTGCATGCCATAACACCTGTCCTTCTGTTGTAGGTGCAACAATGAGAGTGAATGGTCTCAGATCCACGAGAACATCATCCGAAAGTCCAGCGCCAAGTACTCTGCCCCCAGCGCCAGCCATGGTGATGTACTTCTTTGGCTAGAGAATTTTGTGTTGCATTTGCAATTGCTAATAATATAGCACCTCAGTTGGTTGGTACTGATTGACTGCTATATGTAAAGTTCAATTTCCTACAGATGTTGCTTCTTCTGCCCAGGCACATTTTACTAATTCTTTTTATAATAACTTGAGCCCTTTCCTAATATCTGCTGACCAAAATACATTTTGTATTATTTCTGTGATGGATTCCATGTGCTTTGATAGGCAACTTGAGTTCCAGCTTAAATCCAAAATGAGCCAAAGTGTTGCAGGGTGTGTTACATTGTAAAGCCTGTATTTTCCTGAACAAAGATTATATACCTACTCAAAAATAGGTAGATAGATAATCACTTACTTCTCTTTCTTTTCCTGAAAGCCTGATACTAATGAGAATCAATTATTAGTCTGCTAATATCAGTCATTCTGGAATTAGAATAGAAAATCTTGATTTCAAGGAGCTTTAATCTTAGCTCAACGTCTCTAAATTTTCCTTTTCCCTTCCTTTCTTTGAAGCTCTGTTTAAATAATTTCTATCTAAATCTCAGTGAAATTCTACACATTAGATTGTTTTCTAAGTTAAACTTAATTGCTTGATTAAATTAGAACTATTTAAAAGCCTATGAGCCTTTATATACCATTGCAGATAGCTATCTAATTTGCATAGAACCATGTTTCTCCTGACAGTTTTTACCTCTAAATCATTTTATAAACTCTTTATATAATCTTTTTTTTAATTTCATAGACCTTGTTGTAAATTATAAGTTGGCCTTCAATGGCAGTATAAGTCATTGTAAGGCATGACAGTTTCTAAAGAGTATAGTACTTGTTGGAAGGAACGCTGTAATCCCAGCACTTTGGAAGGCTGAGGCGAGTGGATTGCCTGAGCCTGTGGTTTCAAGACCAGCCTGGGCAACTTGGCGAGACCTCATCTCTACAATAAATAAAAAATTAGCCAGGCATGTTAGTGTGCACCTGTAGTTCTGGCTCTTTAGAAAGCTAAGGCAGAAAGATTGCCAGAGCTTGGCAGGTCAACGCCGGGATGGCTGTGAGCGTGCCACTGCACTCCAGCCTGGGCAACAGAGAATGACTCCAACTCAAAAAAAAAAAAAAAGTAAGAAAAGAACTTTGTTTTTTCTCTATTAGGGTCAGCAGATACTCAACTAGGAGGGTGTTTTAAAGGAGATCCACACCAAAAACTATAAAGATTGAGACCTTCAGCTGAAACGATGTGTGGTGGTGGTATAGTGGGGGAGCTGAGAGTCTCTCTCACTGTTTTTAAATGACAGTTTTCCCTTTTGTGTGTGCCTGGATGTCTGGGAGCTCCATGCAGTGTGCTAAAACTAGGCTAAAGCAAGAGACATATGAAATCTTGTAATGAAAATATAGGAAAATCACTAGCAATTGTAAAAACTACCATTCACATCAATATTTGTCATGTGCTTTGTTTTGTTTACTTATTCGATTTATAAAGAGGTGCTGTTGGCTACAAGTTCTTGGGGGCATAATATGATTAAAATATGAACAACATTTAAAAAGAGAAATGCTGGTATTAATACGCTTTTTAAAAACTGAAAGGGCACTTTCCACCGTCACCTCACCAGGTTAAGATGATGAGCTATCTCACTCCCCAGAGTGAGCAGGGTCTGTGCCATCTTCAGTGACTGATTTTGTCCAGAATTCACAGATACTTGCTGTTTAAATAGTGTTAGAAAGACCTCTCTGCTGGGGCACCACAGACTTCAGAAAGCTCAGTTAGAATGGCCTGAGTAAGAGGAAGTCTCTGTGCAGTTGTGAAAAAGACAGGAGGAGGAACAGCCTGCCTTTTTTTGAAGTGTGTTAAAAGATAGGTGAAACCTTGGAAATTACCTGTTTCAACCCCTTCACTAAATAAATGAGGAAATAAGCTCAGTGAAATGGCCTTTCAGCTGAGCCAGAGTAGAACCCAGGTCTCCAGACTCTAGACCACTGGCCTTTCTATGCAATTGCCAAGCTTCTGAGCATGAGTTTTCCACTGCTGGACTCTAGTGTCTTTATGTCAGAGATTTTTATAGATTGCTTAAGGAATAGTCCAGGTCTTTATTATTAGTCTCCTTAATTAAAGATACATCTCCATAAAAATTAATTTACTTTGCTATAAACTGTTACCCATCTTTGTTAAGCAAAACATGGACACTTCACTGCCTTGCAGTTCTGTTTCAGAAGTCATTATTGCTTTTCCTTCAAGTCAAATCATGTAAAAATGCAGAATAAATTGCTACATTGGGTTTGAGTACTGAGAGTAAATGTGTCATTCAGCAGTAACTGTTTAATGTGCAACTTTAATAGATCTGGCTCTTCATTTTTATTGTTGGCCTGTTATATATGTAGCCACAGACTGAACTTTGAGCAATTCCAGCCTCAAGAAGGTTATTAAGGACAAGTGAGAGCAAAGCAGTTAGCCATAAGTTTTCTATTATTTTTAAATGACTATTAACTACAATTTTATTTCCATATCTTGGGTTGAGGTTGGTTTATATAATTAATCCTCATTCAGCATTTCCATAAGGAGGGGCTGAGGAAGCAGGGCACAGGAACAGAGCTAAGTTGCTGCCTTCTAGTATTTTACAAGGGTGTCAGTTTGTCCAGTTACTTTATGTGGACCAGCCTTTCAAGTTCTTTGACTTGAGGGCCCCATTGAGATTATGGGTAGGTAGAACACCAAGTGTTGTGAAGGAACTGGTTGCAGACTTGGTGGTGTGTGAGTGGGTCACTTTCTAAACTATTCATGAAGGCTCTCACACTGAGGACCATGCCTTAGCATTATATGGTATATGCTTCAATCACTTAGGGTTTCTGAACTGGAAAGGAAATCCAGAAGTTCCCAGATCCCAATCCCTTTAAAAAGTAATGTAGTTTGTATAACCACCATTGGTAATTTCATTCTTTGTGTGTCTTTTCACTTAATCTCTTACATAAACTGAAGCCTTCCTTTTATTTGTTATGTTTAGAGTCCAGGATATCTTTGGGTAGCTCAAAACTAGCTATGATTCTCCTGGCACCTTTAGACTACTACATTTTCACAAGTTTCACTTTGCATCTCTAGGCCATTTTTTTTTTTGCTCAGAAAATGCAGACAAAAGGCAGTCAGTGGGTACTTGAATAAGTCCTTGCCAATGCAGAGTGATAAAAGTATACCCACTGATTTTTTTTTTTTTTAATTTGTCGTCTAACCACTATTCCCTCAAATTATGAAAACTTTCATTCTCAGCTGTTTGATTTTCATGCTGGGCTATCTTTTAGGTTAGTAGCTCTCTGTTTTCCCAGAGGAAAAGATTTGATAGATATGTAAAGACAATGAAGATAGATGAGCTGGGGTCATGAGGAAGAGGTGGGTATATCCCAAGCTGTTCACTTTTGCAGAGATCATTGTAGACTTGTTTCTGGCCCCTATGCTTTCATGTTCACAAAGTAACTGTAGTTTAGTCCACCAAGTGATAAAGCTGTGAAAAATTACTTTTAGAGTGGCCAAAATCCCAAACACTTATTATCTAACCAGAATACCAACTGGAATTCCATATGTTTGTCTTTTGGGGCTCTGTGATCCTGGTGTTGATGACAATTGGAATAACATGTTTGAAATACTAGGGTTTCTTGAGAAACCTGAGCTTAGCAGATTCTATCCAGGCTGCAGTAGAACTATATTTCCTCCCTTGGCCCAGCTATGAGAGTATATATTCTAGATTGCTGACATACTTTTACCTGCCAGATATAATATGTGTGACTCTGCTATTTATCTAACTTTTCTCTTTCTCTGCTTCTCTATCACCTCTCTTCTCGCCATTCCCAGACCATTCTTATTCTGTCTCCATTCCAGCTGCTACTTTTCTAATTGTGCTCATTATCATAACAACTTATCCTCTCATTTCTATAGATGTTCATCTTCTGCCTAACTCCCAAATTTATGGGTCATTGAGATTGCCTCAGCACCTAAATTCATCATCCTGTTAACAGCTAATCCCATTCACAATCTCATAGATAACACTTCTTAACTTTATATAGGCTTTACCTCTTATAGCCTTCTAACCATTAACTGCAGTGGAAGCCCTTGAGAGGGTGGAATGAACAGGGAAATTTCAGGAGATTCTAATTTTGTGCAAAATTCCAAGGGTCCAAATAATAAGCCAGAAGCCTGCTCACCTGAGACGATACTATGGATACTCACAAGTTGTGAACAAAGATAATCTGGGGAGTCTAAAATCTTCATGTAGTCTGAAGCAAGGCTTAGTTAGCCTCACAAAAGCACACTCTTTTCCTTGTGGGATGTGATGTCTGCTTTGTTGCTTTCTTTACAAGCTGGTGTAAAGTTGAACCAGCAAGTTGCTTTCTACACTTTGGCATACTCCTTGCATAAATCACAGCATATCTTAGTTTACTCATTTCCTGTGTATGGGACATCCTGGTCCAGTCTTCTCTGGTCACATTTGTTTCTAGTCTGTACATTACTCTAGGTTCTTAAATGTTCACCTTATGTGTCTCAGTCATCTCATTCTATATACACTGGAGAATGATTCACTGGGACCATCCAGACACTAGGAAGGATTATAGAGAACTGAGGGAAAGACAATTCAATCTCCCAGACCTCAGTCTGTGTTTAATAGACTAGATCTCTGGGTTATTGAGGTCACTTTGACTTAAATTCATCTAGCTTTCTAGAATGTTCCTTCAGAATAACGTATACTTTCTGCATCAAAAATTTTCTCAAGGAAAATGCTGAACTTTGTACATTTTCCCTCTAGAAAATATGACTTTTTATATATTTTCCAGTACTACATAGAAATGGATATGTAGGTCTAAGAAAATGCCTTTGTTTTTGCAGGTCTTATCATTTCTTTGCAGCTTCTTCGTGGAGATATGGAACAGATTCGAAGAGAAAATCCCATGATATTTAACAGGGGATTGGCAGTTACAAGAAAATTGGGATTTCCCGATGTCATTATGCCAGGTAGGCAGAAGTGCCTGGGGCCAGGGAGGGAAATGGTTTAGGAGGATAGAGTCTAGTGCTTTTTTCCTAAGCAAGTAATGAACTCTCCTATGGAGGAGCCCTGCAGCTATTAAACACTTCCACATCTCAAGTCACGTTGCTGACTCCAGTCTACAGCCAGCAGCCCCTTTGGCTTTTATAGGCATTTGTTCTTTTCCAGGTATTTGTCACATTCTCCAGTGCAACATGACAATCTAGCAGATGGGCTTTCTTGTCTTCCATGGCGGCTGTATAGCACAAACCAACATAAATCTCCAACATGGAGATTCCTCTTTACACCCTTCTCTTTTATCACATTTCTTATAATTGTCTCATAAGAACTTCCTGCTTAAGGGGAAGAAATACCAAAATACATATCTGCAGTATCAGTGAATCCCATTTGTGTAAGACTAGCAAATATATTTTAATGTATCTTAAAACTAGATCAGGCAGGCAACCCCCTCGGATCCCCTCCCACTGTGAGATCTTTAAAAAAAATAGATCAGGCAAATGGTATAAATTAGGTACTGTGAATAGTACTTCCTGGCCAGTTTCTCAAGAATTGTCTCATCCTCTTCATCTAATACCCAGTGGGAAACCAGGGCAGAAAGTGGGAATGCACAGAGCCTCAAGTGTGGTTCATGTTTCCTAGTCAGGTAGACATGGGTGGGGCTGGAGAAGTAGATCCAAATGGGTATCAGAGCCAAGGGGCCTGTCAGGAGTGAGGGAGAGGTAGAGACATGGTTCAGATGGATGGTAGGTGGTCTGATCACCAGAGAAGACACGAATAAGGAGAAGGAGATCAAAACAGGTGAATGTCTGGTTGTCTGGATAGATTCCAGGAGGTATGGACCTACCCTCTTAGTTGAGTTTAATGCTCTGCTAAAAGTTTGTTTGCTTTTGTCTAAAACACTTGCTTACACCCACTTGCTTATGCCCATGCACATGGAAAAGGCCTATATGGTGGGTTCCAGCTGCCTTCCAACTTGCCTGACTGAGACATCTGTTACCCCATTGATCACCAACGTTGATTCAGCTGATTTGACTGGCGAAGTGGCTATTCCCTTCCTCCCTCACTGTTCCATGTGCATCCCTCCCAAAGCTGCACACTTGGTCAAAGAGGTCAACCATCTCCACTAGAGGAGGACCAATCTTAGGAGAAGGGTATTTGAGTAACTGTATTTCTCTGCTAGAACCTTCAAACAAGCTCTCAACTTGCTGTGCTCAAGTTTACTTCCCGTCACCTTCATTCTTTGTCATCAGACACTGTGAATGCAGAACAAGTTGTTATACACAGCCTTCATCTCCTAGTTATGTACACAGAAGAGTCTTTTGGATAGAAAACCTAGGCTACTAGATCAGTTATGTTTGTCTCTAAATGCTAAGGAGACTTCATGCTTATGAAAGGCCCCCATCTGGCTGTTGTAGTTGTGATGACCTCCATAGGACATTTATCTCTTGCTGTGCTGACACCATTCCTCATCTCTCCCTGGGCTTGGTAATTAGGAAAAGAAGAGCCTAAGCATAGTTTCTGACTTCTTGGCAATGTGGCTGTGAAAAAAGAATAAATGGTGACCAGAATTGACCTGGTCATCTTATTTAAATTAGATATCTAGTATCATGTGGTAGAGTATAATTCTAAGAGATATATTTAAAGTTTCTTTTTTTTTTTTTAATTTATTTGTCTACGATTTGGACATTACCTTTCTAGTGGCCTTCATACACTCATAGGATTAAAACCAAATTAGCCAAGACTAGAAAGGAACAAGATTCAGTCAAAAATGTATTTAAGCAATATTTGATTTTAAGTTACATTGTCAAAACCTCATCTATGGGCCAGGTATAGCAGCTCATCTCAGTGTTTTGGGACACCAAGGCGGGAAGATCTCTTAAAGACAGGAGTGAAAACTAGCCTGAGCAACATAACGAGATCCTGTCTTTATTTATTTATTTATTTATTTTTATTTATTTATTATTTATTTATTTATTTTGGGGGGGTTGGAGTCTCACTCTGTCGCCTAGACTGGAGTGCAGTGGCCACTCCCGGCCACTGCAGCCTCGACCTGCTGGGCTCCGGTGATCCTTCCACCTCAACCTTCTGAGTAGCTGGAATTACAGCCGCATGCTACCACGCCTGGCTAATTTTTTTATTTTATTGTAGAGATGAGGTCTTGCCACCCCAGGCGAGCATGCCTTTAAGTCCTAGCTAGTTGGAAGGCTGAGGTAGGAGGATCACTTGAGCCCAGGAGTTGGAGGTAGCAGTGAGTTATGATCACGCCACTGCACCCCAACCTGGGCAATAGTGAGACCTGTCTCTAAAACAAACAAAAGCAAACAAAACCCTTAATTATGGAAATAAATCTTTGCGGAGTACTCTGCATCTCTTTACATTATTGACCTACAAGTTATGAAGGATTTCTGTGTATGCTAGACATGACTGAAAATATGCAATTTCAGGCAATGGTGAAGCAAGCGGAAGTTAAACTTCCCTGATTCTAAGGAATCAACATATGGTTTACTCCTACCAAGTAGAAGTACTGGACAGTATTGGGAGGTCCAGGTTGGGGCAGTGAGTATGCTGCTTCCTGGGCTGTCTGCCTTTGAAGTACTGAGTGCTATAGCCGAAATTAAGGATTGATTCACAGACAGAAAGCAGTCCTTTTGCATAATCTATACCCTCCTCCACCCTTTCTGAAGAAAGTTTTTTGCACTGGTGGTCACTTTCAAGGTTGTGGGCTGTTGACAACTAACAGTAACGTCCCCCTTAATGTATCCCAATATACTGTCAGAAGAGGTTTGCCACTGCTACCTCCAACACCTTAGGCAAGGTGATAGAACTACACTTGCACATCCTGCTGGAGGAACAGGAAAAGTGTGTAGGAATGTTCTGCATTGAGGTTAGCCTATCTTGGAAAACAGCAACTATGGTAAGAGGTCCCTTAGTGAGTCTACCTCCACCACCCCTCCACTTGCAGCTGGTCCACTCTTCATCTGTGGGAGTATTTTACCTGGGCTGCAGCAGTCCGTCACAGCACTGGTGTCACCAAGTTACAGGAAGTTGCAACTGAATCTTCTGGACACATGAACCCATGGAGAAAGAACAAGGAAAGAAATCATGTCAGTAACTATGAGCATTTCAACACTTAAGTCTGAGAAACTTCTGAAAAGATTAGAATTATCCATAAACTGTGATCCTTATTTTACAACTCTCCAGCATTTGGCAGGAACTATCAAGCCATCATTTAGAAAGGTCTTTGTTAGGATGTCCTAGATAGGTCCTTGTCAAAGCATACAGTCAGATAGTGCCGTAAGGAAGAGTTCAGACAGGCTCGAGCCATACCAGTATCTAATGTGCCATTTCTAAACAGTCTATCTGACATCCTACCATTGCTTTTCATGGGGGTATACATATATACCACACGGATTCTGTGAACATGAGATATCCTGCTCTGTGCGACAACTAAGGCCCTGGCTACACAGTCACCCAGCACTGCTCATGACCCATGGTAATGAGCAAGAAGCAACAGTGGTGTTCCTGATGTTTTGGGAACCAACCCAAGAAATGCTGTCTGGAAATGCCCCTCCTTGAGTCAGAAGTACTCATGGGAATTTATTGATCACCTCACAAAAGACTGTATGTGCTCCATTTTTTAAAATGACTAAAATTCCCATGAGTACTTCTTCCTTCCCTCTAAACTCATTCTAGTTAAGTACAAAAGCTTATATTCTATAGCACATGCTTAGTCCTTTGCTAGATTTTTTTCAAAAAGAAAATGGTCAGGAATGATGAGCAGAATAGGTGTTCAGGTGAACAAGTTGATGTTAACACTGTTCACTGTGACACGTGTCAGAATTAACCATAATAAAACTTTAAAGAGTAAAACTTTAAAGAAAACTGTCAGCCAAAAGACTGTAACCTGAAAAGAATGATTTAAAATATCTTGCTCTAGAAGGTGCTATACCCTTCTTCAGACCATGTCTAAACCAGCAGGGATGTGCTGCCACTTTCTATGGCTCTGTTTCTCTCCTGGAAAATTTGTGCCCTGGAATCAGTGGAAGTACAAGGCTTTGTCTTGTCTTTTTGGAAAGTATGGCATTTTAACCTGTTTTCTGAGCCTTGAATTTCTAAGGTTATCATTTACTGTAGATGATATAGGTCAAATTTCATGTTAGTTGAATAGTCTTTTTATTTGTCATAAGAAATCTATCTATCATATACTATGTTGTCCTAACTGATAACTAAATTTTTTCCTACAGCAGTGGTTGTCTAACTTTAGTGTACATCAGAATCACCTGCAGGACTTAGAAAAACACTGATTTCTGGACCCAATACAAGAGTTTCTGATTTAGTAGAATTGGGGTGGAACCCAACAATTTGCATTTCTCACAAGCTCTCAAGTGATGGTGATGCTGCTGATCTGGGACCTCCTTTAAGAAGCATGTCCTAGACTGTACTCAGCTTTAGGGATGTTTTGCCCCTCCTTGAGTCAGAACTGAGGCAATTACTGCCCTACTCTGGATTGTCCTGAATATGCCTATTAGAAGGCAGCCATGCAGACATAGCATCCCTCTAGAGAACCCTCTGACTCTTGCTCTTATGCTCAGAAACACTGTCCTTTTCTTTAACCCAATAAAAAGTGCATGCATCATCACCAACCTGCAAGTGATGTTTCTTTCTTTTGTTGTTTGTCTTAATTTTTCTTGTTTCTCTCTGTGCTGTCTCCTCATTCTCGCCCCTTTCTTTCTGATGCAGAGATGAAGATAGTTGGGTGTAAGTTCCAGCTCTTGTGTGTCCTGTTTGCTTATTGCCTGCTTTATTCTCGTCTTCATTTGTTTCATGGAATGTTGCAATACTGGGGTGGGGTGTCATGTACATATTATTAATCCTTCATCAGCCTCACTTTTTTGGTAACTGACAAGAAGTAAAAAGAAAAGCTACCACCACCCTATTCTAGAACACTGTGTATTAGTTATGTGTTCATTAGATCTGAAGAAACTGAGGACATATTAGAATGTTTAGAATCTTAACAAGATTAAGATGTGTAAATACAGAAGAGGATTTTTATGTGAGACATACCAGTTACCTTCATTGAAAAGAAAAGAAGTCATGCTTATTCCAAGCCACAAAGAGTCAGAAAGCTGCTCTTTTCAGCTCTGTTGGGCACACTTTAAACAAAGAGAGCACACAGAGACATGACTTTTGGAAGAAAGTGCTCCTCAAGGGGAATGATGAAGTTATTCGCCACAATTGAGTTCATGGGACTGTAGTCAGAGTGTCAAATGAGGCTTTGGCAATGCCTCTAAGGAATGATCACCTCTAGTCCCACAGGAAGTTGGAAGACCATCACAGTCCTGACCTGGAAAATAAATAAATATGTAGTGATGTCACACTATGTCCATACCTGACATCCTATTAGGGCAGAAATTATCACTGACTTTGTAGTGATAGAAACCTGAAATGTGACACTGAAGACATGGTGAGAAAAGTAAAGAACCCATCTTTTCTAGGTACACTAAAGAAGTCCTACCAAGAGTATTTTTTTTCTCTTTTTCAAGAAAATTATGCCTACTACAAAATAAAATATTGGTCATATGCCCAAAACCATCCTAGCTGAATGGTAGTTAACATCTCTGTATTTCCATCTATACGTTTAGGAGACTTCCTTCTATTCCTCCAAGAGATAGAAGTAGCACCATCCCAAGATAGAAGTAGTACCATACCTACATGATTTTAGGGAAATATACACATCCATAGAGGCTCCTCCTAATCCTGTTAGAAGTAGACAACATATAAATAATATAGTATTAAATACTATTATACTTGAACCTAATGCCTCCTAGTATGTATTGTAATTTATACAGAAGGAACATAAATATTATAAAGAACCCAAATCAGACTGAGTGCCCAAACTTGTTTGGGCCTTTCTGGATCGTTTTTACTGGGATGGAATTCCGCATAGGCTAGAACTAGTGAGACTTATGACCCTACATTCCAAATAAGGCGGGAGTATCTGGCAAGAGGTTCTCTTGCTAACAAATGCTGTGGTGCCTTTGCACTGGACCTCAGACGTTCTGAGACCTTTATGGAGAGTACCCTTAGTAAAGACATGCAAGCATGTCATCACCTCTGTTTCTACAGAGTCATACTAGGAGACAGGTCTACTTCAGACAGTCAACCCTGTCACAGCTGGACACTGTAGAACATGGTAACTCTCATAGTGCTCCCTAGCCTCCTTAGAGTTCTGGTGGCTGAAAAGCAGTGGTTTTTTGTTTTTTGTTTTGTTTTGTTTTTTTAAGACCTCTCACTCTGTAAGGACTCCACAGTATTTCAAGCCAATTCCTGCCATAATAAGATAGCCTCTGGTTCATTACCTGCTCTATCCCAGCAGTTGTTTGTATAGAGTCACAGGAATCTATTTTTGATGTGCAGTTGCATTGTAGTGCAGCTGTTCTTCAGACATAAACATTTCAAGCCAGGTATCCGCAAACTATAGCCCATAGGCCAAATCCAGCCAGCAGTCTGTTTTTGTCTGCTTGCCAGCTAAGAATGATTTTCTACATTTTTTAAAGGGTTGTAAAAACAAAGAACACCTGACAGACACGTGACCCACACAGCCTAAAATATTTACTATCTTGTCTTTTATGGAAAAAGTTTGTCAACCCCTGCAAACTTAAGTTCCTAGTTCCCTGACCTCCACATGTACCAACAGCAGACACTGACTATCATATGAGACTGTGAAAGAAACAGAAACTATTCTGAGGTCCTCTTACAAGAAAAGCCTCAAATTATTCATCTTCGTTCAAGAAACTCTGTTGCATGTTACCTGAGCACTCAGAGATGTGAGGCATTGCTGATGCTATAAGATGCTCTGCCAACCTTAGGAAGCACAGGACACCCAGCAAAGGGTGGCAGGGCTTCTCAACACCCTTCTAAGAGAGAGCCCTATCATCAGGGAAACCCTCAGCAATACCTGCTTATACTCCATGAAGAAATGCCTCACCCTTCCAGAACTCCTCCATGCTACCCTTAGCCTCTTAGGCTGCCTTCACTTCCAGCCAGATGTCATCATTGTCCTCCCAGCAAATCTCCACATTCTGGTTTCCTAGTTTGGTGATAAAACACACACACACACACACACACACACCCAGGACTCAAGGAATCTGAAGGTATGAATGCTAGAAATCCATTTTTAACAAGCTCTCCAGGTTATTCAACTAGCCAGGCATTGATCTGCAAACTCCAAAATCACTGTTCAGATTTTTCTGTTTCTCATCCTCATTGTAATATCCCTATCCTCATCCTTCTCCTGGTACTATTTCCTGGTAATTGGTACTAAGTTCACCAGAGGCTCCTGGAAACAGTGCCTTAACCCAGAAGCACGATTCAAGTGATAGGTTTTGTGAACATGTAACACGCAATGAGGATGGCTAAAGAGAAGGGAGCCCAGAGAGGCTATCTGTAAGGCAGGTCTGGGTTATTAGATCACTGGAGCTGTCCACATTTGCTTCTTCTTAGGTGTTCTCCTAGTTACAGGAGAATTCGTGGAGAATTTTATTTAAATGATCCCCCAGAGAGATTCCCCCCACACCCAGCAGCATTAAGTTTCACAAAGTGCCATTCTTGAAACTGAAACCATAATTTGCAAAATTGCTGGCCTTAAGGCAGCCTAATAACTTTTCTGACTGAGAATAGCCCTGGTCTGGGCAGATCTGTTCTCTAATTGATGAAATCAAACTGCTTCAGTCTGGTGACCTGTATTGATAAATTTTCTTAGATGATTACCAATAGCATTCTGTTTTAAAAATAATGAAAACTGTAGGACTATCTAGCCCAATTCTTCCACTTTGAAATTGGCATTTTGCCTTCAAAACTGAGTACACTCAATAAAAGCACAGATTACTGGGTACGGTGGCTCACACCTGTAATTCCAGCACTTTGGGAAACTGAGGCAAG
The DNA here is from genome assembly GCF_000164805.1 of Carlito syrichta. NCBI lineage: Eukaryota > Metazoa > Chordata > Mammalia > Primates > Tarsiidae > Carlito > Carlito syrichta. The sequence continues at coordinate 33,757 of NW_007232761.1, read as the reverse complement.
AGGATTGCCTGAGCCCAGGAGTTCGAGACCAGCCTGGGCAACATGGCGAGAGCTCGTCTCTATAATAAATTTTAAAATTAGCCAGACGTGGTGACACGTGCTAAATCCCAGCTACTTGGAAGGCTGAGGCTGAAGGATCGCCTGAGGTCAGCAGGTTGAGGCAGCAGAGGTTGTCATCATGCCACTGCACTCCAGCCTCGGTGACAGAATGAGACTCCAACTTAAGAAAAAAAAAAAAAGCACAGATCAAATTCTGCCTTTAGCAATAACCAAGACAGTGCCTAGTTTTATGTTAGTATTTTGTTTGATAGGAAAAGATTGAAAATGTTTCGTTTAAAGGACATATTTATTGTAGCATGGTTAACCTGTATATAGAGCCACAGAAACTTAAAATGTTTGTACAAGCTAGAATAATATTGATGGTAACTGGCAGCTATCTGCTTTTAAAAGTCACATGGATTACCTTGAGAATAACTTCCAGAGAGTACAAACTAGGGTAATGAACCCACGCACCTATTCTTTTCTGAAAATCAACAAATTTGCATCAAAATTTTCTGGACTATTCACCTTGTGCTAAATCAGTCTGGAAATTGAATAGTTACTCAACTTCCATGGGAAAACTAATGTACAGCTAAAAAGACTTTTTAAAGAAAGCTCTGTTTCATTTGTTTAACATTCCAACTATAGCCAATTATGATTTATACCATTATAATAGCAATAACCCATAGTAAATTTCCCAGTTAAGTTTGAATCCTACTTTTAGGACTACTTTTATTCAGACTTTGCCCTGGTAGCAAACTGATGAATTGAGTTTCCTTTCCTTTTCTATCTCCCTTCCCTTCTCTGTCCTACTCTGTACATCTGAGTGCTCTAAATGGTATATGCTGGAAGGACCCAAGCAGCAATGTCCAAAGGAAACTGATTAAGCTTCCAAACTAATCAGAAGTCAAAGCAGAGGCTCCACCCAGTTTAGGAGTCCGTGCAGTCTGTACAGACTGCAAGGATGGACACCTTCAAGGCTATCTCACATGTGCAACAGTTGCATTTGTGAATGATTTTCAGAACATATCCTCCTTTTCCCTTCATGGTAGCCTCAGGGTTGCTTGTTTTGGGAACAGGATGGCTTTCACACATAGAGAAAGTTCTCAGGTATCCCAAAGAATGAGTAATTGCTTGTCATGAACTAATCTTCCCCACTTGAGCCACAGAGTTTTTTTGGTTTTGTTTTTGATGGTTGGGCTCATTCTGTAATAAGAAATCACAGTGTTTTTAAGAACTTTCATTATGCAACCAAGTAACGTGATTGCAACATTGCACCCCTGGGATAGAAAGTGGCCTTAAGAATGGCAGGACTAGTCATGAAGCCTCACATATGTGCCAGTCCTGGTCTATCCTGGTCTATCCCTGTTTCATGCATGAGAGATACTCAGACACTTTCATAATTAGAATCAGTGCAGAAAAGAGAGCATTGTCATGTAGCTCTGACCAAGCCATAAAGCTCACTTACTAACCAAAAACAAGCCCTGTTTCTGTCATTGTGATTCCAGGTAATAAGCATATTTTTATGTACTAGTTTTTCTAAGAATGAAGTGGAAAGAATATCTGGCTTCTGAATTGACTTGTTTTACAATTGTTCCATCACCTTTCATTTGTTTCTTCAGGTTAATACATCTTCACTTTGGTCTTAACCTGTTTTCCTTTGCCTTCTTCTTCCTTTGAAAATTTTTTTTCTCCCACAGATCTTACTATATATATTTTTAAGGTCAAAATCCCTTCTTTAGAACATGTGAATAAAACGGTCATGTTACAGATTTAAAAACTTAGAGCAGCCTAAATAAACACTTGTACATGAACAGGCAACCCTGTCTCCCTCAGCTCATCCCCCTAAAAGGCAGATGTGACCTGGGTCATTTTAGACTTACAGTTTGAGCTTCTCCTGCCCAGTCTTGAGCAGCAGAGATGGGAAAAATGGACTTGGGGTCAAAGCACAGGAAAGCAACAAAAGCACATCAGGTTGCCCCACTGCCTTATCATCTATGCTTCTAGAGAGTGATTTATCAGGACACTTGCAAACAAGTAAAAGAAGAAGTAACAAGTAGTCCAGTGACCTCTGTCTGACATTCAGCAGGGAATAGGACTTGGACCAAAGCCTCCAGAAGGAAGGAAAAGTAGTATATTTTTAGTCAGACTCAGAAGAGTTGGAGGTTGAAAAAAGAAAACCTATAACACCTATAAGTCTATAGAAGATAAATTTTTTGAGGGAAAAGACATAGACATAGATTAAAATAAGTGTTATTCCTATTGATTCTAGAATCTTTCTTCTTTAGGAGGCTTAGATTATAGCCATTCCTCTGGAGAGGAGATAGTTTGAACACCTACAATCTGAGAGAACACCTTTAGAATTCAGACTTAGAGAACACATGACTAACAAACTTGAGTACTGCTTCATTGGTATTGGTGGAATGTCCATCATTATTAACCAAGCTTGGAATGCTCTAAGCACCACCTGAACCCCAGAGGTTCCTAATGCTAGCCTGGTCCTTCATGCAAAGGGGGCAGTACAGCTTCTGTAGTCATAGGACATGGCATTTTTTTCCCCACAGGTGATATCCGCAATGACCTGTACCTAACCCTGGAGAAGGGAGATTTCGAGAGAGGGGGAAAGAGTGTACAAAAGAATATTGAAGTGACCATGTATGTGCTTTACGCAGATGGAGAAATCTTGAAGGTAAAGCTTTCCAGTCAGTCATTTGGAATAGAGGCTAATCCTGTAATAATCCTTTGTGGACTTTGTCCAGAGGCCCATTCCCTTCAAGTAGAACTGAATTCAAATCATCCCATACGCATTTTTCTCTGCCTTTTTCTTTCTTGAAGGAAACCCTACAGTGTTATACAGCCTTTGTAGAAATTCTTTCTAGTGTCTGACCTGAATCCTTCCTGCTCCAATTTGAACCTATTCCCTATAGTTCTGCCCTACATGTTACCTCTTCTACCATTTCACCTAGGATAGAACTGTCTACTTTTGGTAACTGTTATTAGGTCCCACTCTGCCTTTTTACTTCTTGAGCTAATACAGAAAATTATATTTGAACTTTGGTTGAGGGTGGGACTTAGACACTAACTTGCTGGTACCACTTATAGAACAAAGAACAGCAGACTCTGGCTCTGGAAGATTGAAGCCAATGTAGCACAGGTATCCTCTATCATTCTTCATTGAAAATGAAGACTTGGAGTGCAGTTTTTCTGTTGTCATTATCTCAGTTTGTCCCTCAGTCATATCATGCTGAAGTCCTTGGTGAATAACAAGACACCACTTGTAGTACACTTGGTAGAAAGCAATTTTTACAGACCTTGCTTTTATGTGTTGGCAGTAGCCCTGTAAGATAGGCAGAACCGGAATGACCATCCTCATTTTATAGAAGGAAAGGTAAAATTAGTCAAAATTATCTACCAAATCAAGACAGAAAAAAGAATGTCAAAATTATGGTATAAACAATTATTTGTGTATCATTTTTAAACCTAACTGAAGGATTTAGGCGTGTTCATTATTTGCAAGGAAAATGCCTAAGGCAGGAGAGCTGTCACATCACCCCTGTGTGGACAGGGAACTGCTCCTGATTGTGTTGCCCAAAGCTTCCTTTCCTCTGGGGCAGGGGTATGGGCCGCCCGCGGTCTGTATCTTCATGCCAATATTTTGGAAACAGGTTAAGTTAAATCTGGCCTAACTTGTTTATGTCCAAAGAAAGTTAGCCAAGGGCAACCTACAATTCCAGTCCAACATTGGGCTGAGGAAAATTAGAAAACAGGTTGTCTTCACATTGTAACTTAATTTTTTTTCTGATCTGGTGAAATGTTACACATAGTTAATTCTCTTATGGAGCTTGTTGTTTCCTTTTTTAGTGAGGATGAAGAGCCTACCTTAGAGATTCAGATGCACCACCCAGCTTCCCTCTAGTTTGAGCAAATGTGTTTGTCTGCCTCAAGAAAAACAAGGAGCATTGTGACTGCTAATTCTTTATACCATCTACATAACTGCTTCCAAAAGTACTGAATTTAAGTCAAATGCATTTTCTCATCTCATAGATTTTGCCTGGTGCAAAAATGAGATCTTTAGACAAGAGAAAGTAAAGTATTCTAGTGAAGCAGAGAAATCCAAGGAAGTTGACATCCTACTTTGTTTCTCTCTTCCAGGATTGCATCAGCTTGGGTTCAGGAGAGCCAAATAGGAGTTCCTACCACTCCTTTGTCCTCTACCATAGTAATAGTCCTCGTTGGGGAGAAATTATCAAATTGCCCATCCCGATTGACCGGTTCCGGGGCTCCCACCTGCGCTTTGAGTTCAGACATTGTTCCAGTGAGTGAGACTTCCCTCCCCATTCCCTTGTGGCTATTAATATAACTCTCTCTTCTCTGGAACAGAACTAAGTGGGTTCTTATTACTAGGGCAAGAAGACAAGGAGTTGGGAGTAAATGGGTTCTCAGAGACGGGATGTCATCAGAGGCTGTTCTTTGGACTGTCAAAGAAGCGATTTCAAAAACCATGAGATCTGGTATTGGCCCTTCCTAGTATCTGCCCTAGTATCTGAAATTAACCATTGTCTTTCTTCTTTAGGTATTTCCTTTGTACCTATTAAACTGCTTCTTAAAGAGCCCTTGGTTCATCAGGACTGCCATTTAGTTTCTGTTTGAGTCTACATAGCCTGTAAAACCTTGGGGTATAAGTGAAAACTCATTACAGTGCTATTTTTTTTTTTTTATCATTCCTGCAGTCAGGTTGCTACCTAGTTAATGAAAGAAGTAAGGGGCAAAAGAGCATAGGTGATAAGCACAAGAGGAATGTCTTAGAAAGCAAAGTAAGGATTAAAATAACTAATACTTGGCTCTGATTGCAGCAAAGGACAAAGGGGAAAAGAAACTCTTTGGCTTTGCATTCTCACCCCTGATGCGTGATGATGGCACCACCCTTTCAGATGATATTCATGAGCTTTATGTGTACAAGGTATGGGGACTATCTTTCTGTCATTCTTACTGCTCATCCCCCTAAGGCCACTCTCACACATGGTTCTCAAGTGGTTTTCATTGGGCAGGCCAGAGGATCCATGGCAATGCACTGAGGAGTGACAACAAGATCGGGCTGGCTTTTGTCTTCTAAGTGCAGTGGACTTCCTCCTAAAAGTAATACCTACAGATTCTTTGTTTCCTACCTTTCACTCCACTGGATGAAAATCCATTACCAACCTTTCTGTGCCATTATGGTCTTGGCTACTACATTCTGAGTCCTGGTACTGTCAGCTATTATAGCAGAGCTGCTACCCAAGGTTACTTGCATACCAGCCGGAAGCTACATGCCCTACCGTGTTCTGTTTAAAAGGCACATGAACTGTCCTTGGAAGTTTCTGAACAGAAAGCACTCTTCCAAGAGGACCTAAGGCTCAAGTTTTAGCCTTAGGAAGATGAGAGCAAATATCAACCCAGAAATTCCCTGGGACATGGTTTTTTCATGTGGCATGGCTCAAGAAACATTCTCTGTTCTCTACTTTTGCCTACAGTGTGATGAGAATAGCACATTTAACAACCATGCTCTGTACCTGGGCCTGCCCTGCTGCAAAGAGGACTATAATGGCTGCCCTAATATCCCTTCTAGCCTCATCTTCCAGCGCAGCACCAAAGAGTCTTTCTTCATTTCCACTCAGCTCTCCTCTACCAAACTCACCCAGAACGGTAGGTGATGATGCCTGCAGGGTGGTGCCCTTCACTGTCCTCAGTTATTTATTCCACATTGCTAGTGCATGTTAAGGGAGGCAGAAATTATTCCTTCTTTGTGCCACAAAAATGGGCTTCTTTTCATTTAAAGTTGAAGGAATTACTTGGTGATAGCAGCCTACAGAATTTTCCTAGTTTTAGTACTTCCACAGTACACAGCCAGGGTTCATAGATATGTATTTGACCTTGATGTTAGCACTAAAGAGTCTGTTGTGGCCGGGCTTGGTGGCTCTGCCTGTAATACCTGCACTTTGGGAGGCCAAGAAGAGTGGATTGTCTGAGCCTGCAGGTTCAAGACCAGCCCAGGCAACTTGGTGAGACCTCATCTCTACAATAAATAGAAAATTAGCCGGGCATGATAGCATGTCTGTAGTTCCAGCTACGTGGAAGGCTGAAGCAGAAGGATTACCAGAGCCCAAAAGGTCTACGCTGGGGTAGCCATGAGCATGCCACTGCACTCCAGCCTGGGTGACAGAGTGAGACGCCAATTCAAAAAAAGAGTCTGTTGTGATGCTTGCAGCTAATTCTGTTCCTCTAGATTCCATCTGTCCTTAATTGGGAGAGTTTGTTCCTTACTTGACCTTAGACTAGCCAGGGTTCATCATCTTTTGGTCTTGCTTTCTAGTGGACCTCCTAGCTCTGCTGAAATGGAAGGCATTCCCAGACCGAATCATGGATGTACTAGGGCGGCTGCGGCATGTCAGTGGGGAGGAAATTGTTAAGGTATGTCTTCCACATAATTTGAACATACTTCCTGAAGAAGAATCTTGGCAGAAGACCTTACTTCCTCATGATTTGTGCCAGTAAACCTCTAAGACAATTTCTCCAGTTGGCTTTTTGTTTTGTTTTTGTTAGCATTTTTTGAATATTTTTATTTTTAATGTTATTTTTAATTGGCAAATAATAATTGTTTAAAATAATTGTATATGTTTATGGGGTACAATATGATGTTTTAACATATGTTTATAAAGTGGAATGATTAAATCAGACTGATTAACAAATCCATCACCTAACAGTCTTATCATTTTTTGTGGCAAAAATATTTAAAATCAACTCATTTAGCAATTTTGAAATATACAATACTTTATCATTAATTATAGTATTATTAATGCACTATTCTCTGCAGTAAATCACTATAGTTTATTCCTCCTGTCTAACTGTAACTTTGTACCCTTTGATCAACATGTCCCCTTTCCCCATCCACCCCTCTCCCCAGCCTCAGGTATCCCTCATTCTACTCTCTACTTCTGTGAGTTCAACTTTCTTAGATTCCACATATAAGTGAGATCATGTGGTATTTGTCTTTCTGTGCCTAATCTGTTTCACTTAGCGTAATGTCTTCCAATTCCATCCATGTTGTTGCAAATGACAGGATTTCCCCCTTTTATGCCTGAATATTCCATTTTGTATGTATGCCACATTTTCTTTATCCATTCATCTACTGATAGATGCCTAGTTTGTTTCCATATCTTAGCTATTGTGAATAATGCTACAATGAAAATGGGAGTGTAGACATCTCTTGAGCATACTGATTTCAATCCCTTTGGATATATATACCCAGTAATGGGATTGCTGGATCATATAGTAATATTATTTTTAATTTTCTGAGAAACTTCCATACTGTTTCCATAGTGGCTATATTAATTTACTTTCCTATGAACAGTATACAAGAGTTTCTTTTTCTCCATACCCTTACCAACATTTATCTTTCATCTTTTTTACAGTAGCCATTCAGACAGGTTGAGATGATATCTCATTGCGGTTTTAATGTATTTCCCTGATGATTAGTGATATTGAGCATTTTTTTCACTTATCTATTGACCATTTGTGTGTCTTCTTTTGAGAAGTGTCTGTTTGGGTCCTTTGCATATTTTTTGTACTGGATTGTCTTAATATGGAGTTGAGTTTCTTATATATTTTTGGCTGTTAGCTCCTTTTCAGAGATACATGGATTGGTAAATATTTTCACCCAACTCATGGGTTGTCTCTTTTCTCTATTGTTTCCTTTGCTGTGCAAAAACTTTTTAGTTTGGTGGAATACTATTTGTTTATTTTGGCTTTTGTTGCCTTTGCTTTTGGGACCATATCCAAGAAATTATTATTTTGGATTTTTTTTAAAGTTTTTTGTTAGCTTATCTTTTTAAAAAAATTATGAATTATATCAGGTTGATTACATTTTTCAAACTATATTTAGGTTATAAACCCTATTTTCTGTTTTTCTTCCCAGAGAGCAACATGATAAAGAGTGGTGGTAAAAGCATTCTCTCAGAAACAATCCCAGTGCTTTTTGCTTCCTATATTCCTTTAGGTCTCTTCTCCTTTCTCATTTTCCTTATTTTGTAATCTTTACCACAAACCTAGCATGATATCTTTCTGACTCTACTCACCCGATTATAAGAACTCTAAATACTATGTGCTAACTTGTAGCTGCTGACTTTGCCCAAGCTCTCACTTGGATTCCATACTAGAGAACCCTTTCTTAGACCTATCTTAACTGCTGTCTCCTGGTACCTTTGTGACATTTCCCATCAACCCTAGCAGGCTGATGTCAATACTGACAGTCCCCAGCTGTCTTCATAGGCCTCTCTGGACAGAGTGTTTGCTCACCTGTTTTTAGCACAAGGAAACCCCCAAGAACTTCCTGGTGGTAAAAGCCCATCAGGTGATTCCTCCACAGTAGACTGGACTCTACAGAGGAAAGTGGAGATACTTTTAGTCTTTGGTAAGAGCAATGAAATTTAGGCTACAGATTAAATTTCAAGAAGGCATCCTGTCTACAATGAGCATTCTTAGCTCTGCAATCACAAGTATCCAATCAGTTGGCACAAATGTATCATCTGTACTTGCAGTTCATGGCTTCACTGACCCAGAATACACAGCACAGTATCTCCAAACAAGAAATAGTTCCAAAGTCTGTGTACATTTATGAAGTTGATGTGGGAATTTTGTTTTAATTAATTAATCATATTGTCATAAACATTTTAACGCATCACAAACATTCTAATGCTAGTTTTGAAACATAAGATTCTACTCTTATTTTATTTCTAAGCATATTAAAAATATCAACCAATAAACAAACAAGCTATTAAGAAGTTTGTGATCTTTTTAGGAGTGAGCTGTTATGTTTCTGAGAAGAGAACATCCTTCCAGCATATCTGGTTTTAATATAGATAATTTGTCTCCAGCTAGCCAGAAGAGAATGTGCTAGCATTTTGAGATTCTTAAAAACTTTTTATTGAAAAATTTCAAGCATACACAAAAGTACAAAGAATAGCATAAAGAACCCTACATTTATCTCTTACCCAGCCCAGGTAACCATTAACCCATGGCCAATCTTGGCCCGTCATTATTACCCCATTCTACACCTTCTACCTCATATTGTTTTGAAATAAATTACAAACATTGTATCTTTTAAATTGGGATTTGATTGGAAGAATGTTAGACTTGATTTTTAAAGACTGCAAGCACATCCATCAGGGTTTATTAATCTCTTCCTTTGCTTTTCATCTCAAAAATAATAATATAAAGACACATGCTCAAATAACAACAAAAAAACACTGCCACATTTTTTTACCCCTATTGACAACCTTCATTGGCTGCATTCTCCCTTCTCCTGTTCTTAGATGTGAAGAGTGTCTACAGGCAAAGCTTAGTTTGCCACACTCTTACCCAAACATACTCTATATAGTTAAGCTGCAGTAGAGAGCAAGGGGCTACTGAACTTTTGGGGGTCCCAGGAAAGTGAACTCTTTTTCCCAAAATGAATTTGGCATCAGGATCACTTAGATTGTTTTTGTTTCGAAGTTGCGCTTCTGCACTGCTGGTGGGAATGCAGACTAGTACAACCTCTTTGGAAGACAGTGTGGCAATTTCTGAAAGAACTAGAAATTGACCTTCCATATGGCCCAGCAATTCCCCTATTGGGAATATACCCAAAGGAACTCAAATTATTCTACAAAAAAGATACCTGCGCACGTATGTTTGTTGCAGCTCCATTCACAATAGCAAAAACATGGAACCAACCGTGTTGCCCATCGAAGCTGGGCTGGATTTAAAAAATGTGGTACATATACATAATGGAATATTATGCAGCCATAAAGAAGGACAAATATATAGACTTTGCAGCAACTTGTATGGATTTGAAGTTGATTATACTCAGTCATTTATTACAGAAACAAAGAACAGAGTTCCATATGTTCTCACTCATAAGCAGACCTTGAGCAATTATAATGCTATAAGAAGGCGACTGGCAGTAGTGGGAAACTGTCAAGGGAGTGGGGTGGGATTGGAAATTGAGGGAAACTGCTAGGGGAGGGAGGGGCATACCTCATCAACAAGGATACCTGCATGATCAATGTTTATATATACCTAACTCTGAAATGTACCCCATGTCTTTATAATGAAAAATTTTTTTAAAGTTGCTATTTTGCATGGGTATTATATGTTTTTAGGTAATTGCTTTTTCCTTAGAAGTTTAACACTTACCCAACAGGAAGATCCTCCTCTCTCAGGACCCTTTGGGCTATAAGCAACACCTCAAGTCCACTTAGTTATCCCTTAGCTAAGTGGAGGCACAGAGTACTAGATGATTTTTAAGTGGCGTTTAGAGATCCTATAAGATGTTTCACTTTTCTTATTGGGAGCTAAATCCATTGGTTTGGTGTATGGAAGTTTGATCGTGCATCCAACGTTCTGAGGCCTGAGCTCTCTGTTTTTCCTGTTGTTTCAGTTTTTACAGGACATCTTAGATACACTCTTTGTGATTTTGGATGATAATACAGAGAAATACGGCCTCTTGGTTTTTCAGTCTCTGGTAAGTCACCTTCCTGACTTTTTATTATTCCTGTCACATATTTCAAAAAATTTAAGGGAAGCAGTGCATTAGAATGAGTCAGCACAAATGTAAATATTTCCAATAGAATATGGACTGAAGAGTGTCACCTAAGGAAGACCAACTAACCTACCAAGCAGATCCCTCCAAGATTAAATTTGAAGAATTCGGCATGGTCTGCTCCAGACCGTGGCTTTATAGTTCTAGATACTCAGCCTCATCACTACAGGGTTGCCTGGCCCCTGAAATAGTGACCCCATTAGCCAGAAACTCGTAGACTAATAGAGGAAACCAGATGGCCCATTTTTTCACTTATAAAGTCAGATATAACCATCGGGAAAAGCAGACTTACTCATGCTGGTCTCCAGAGACCTATGCAGTTCCAGAGGTCTCTAGATACTGTCTCCTTCTCTGCAGTTGTTTTGGAACCAGGGTCTCATAAGGTTGGTTAATGAAAATGAACAGCAATTTGAATGTGTAATGCATTTTGTTTAATATGTCTAAGCCCACAAGAAGGCTATCTATTCAAGGAGAGCCATATACTCTGGTCTGCCTGATAGATGGGGACAGAGGCGAGTTGGATTGGGCATTTGCATAGTTTCCCCCTCTGGCTCTTCTTTCTCACTTCCCTGTCCAACAGCCCCATTTCTGAAGGGCATAACCTTTCATAGGCTGATTTGGCTCAGAAGACAACCCTTTCTTCTCTCTTTTCCTAGTTTTTGCCATCTACATTGGTATTGTTTTGCCTTTCCCTGGTCTGGATTGTACCACGCAGCATTATTGTGAAGGAAGAGGCTCAGAGTAATACTGACACAGACTGATGAGTCCTGAGTCTGGAGTTGGAGGCTGGGGTGTTGGGAAGAGAAAGGACAAGAAAGAAATTCAGACACAGAATAGAAATCTTATACTTGCCAGTCATAAAGAACATTAGAGAAAACACTGAACACTGACAGTTTGCCATTCCTTTTAGAAGCAAGAGTCTGTTTCCTGCTGAGTATAGGTCTGAGGCCTCCAGTGAACCCTGGTGGCCTACTTTCCATCTCTCCCAGGTATTCATTATCAACCTGCTTCGAGACATCAAGTATTTTCACTTCCGACCTGTGATGGACACATATATCCAGAAGCACTTTGCTGGAGCTCTGGCATACAAGTAAGTTGCATTTGGTATCATCATTAAGGCTTGTGTTTGAGCAGGAAGATAAGTTTTTTAAAAGTTTAGCTGCAACCACCTTTCGTTCAGCTACCTTTAAAGCTTTATTTTTGGTCAAGCATTCTTTAAATGTCTCGCTGCCTCTCCAATCTTAGCAAGGTGACTCCACCCTTTTTCTCTGATCTACTTTCCAAGTACATTTTCTCTAACCTAAAAAAAGCGCTATATTTTAAAATTGTGATAGTATACACATAACATAAAATTTACCATCTTAACCATTTTCTAGGTGTTTGGTTCAGTGGCATTAAGTACAATCACATAGTTGTGCAACCATCACCACAACTCCAGCCATCTACAGAACTCTTTTCATTGGAATACTGTAATCATTAGCAAAAACTCTCCATTCTCCCCTCCCCTGACCCACGACAGCCATCAGTCTACTTTCTGTCTCTGAATTTGATGACTCTAGGTACCTAAGGTACCTCTAGGTATGTAAGTGGAATCATATAGTATTTGTCCTTTTATGAGCATCTTATTTCACTTAGCATAATACCTTCAAGTCTCATCCATATTGTAGCATGTGTCAGAATTTTCTTCCTTTTAAGGCTGAATAATGTTCCAGTGTATACATTTACTACATTTTATTTATTCATCTATTCATCCATTGATGGACACTTGGGTCCCTTTCACCTTTATGAACATTGGTGCACGAATATCTCTTCAAGACCCTGCTTTCACTTCTTTTGGGTATATACCCAGAAGTGAAATGGCTAGATCATATGGTAACACTATGTTTAATTTTTTGAGAAACCACCATACTGTTTCCGTAGTGGTTGTATCATTTTGCGGTCCCACCAACAATGCACAAGAGTTCTAGTTTCTCCACATCTCACCAACACTTGCAGCTTTCTGTTTTTTTGGCAGTAGCCATCCTAATGGGTATGAAGTAGTATCTTTTTGTGGTTTTGATATGCATTTCCCTAATTATTAGTGATCTAGAGCATATTTTCATGTGCTTATTAGACATTTGTATATCTTCTTTGGAGAAATGTCTATTCAAGTCCTTCACCCACTTTTAAAAATTTTGTTGTAAGTTGTAGGAATTATTTATATAGTTACATGATTTGTAAATATTTTTCCCAGTCCCTAGGTTGCCTTCTCTATTGATTTTGTCCTTTGATGCAAAAAAGTTTTGGTATAGTTCATCTTACCTTTTTTTTTGTTGTTATTACCTGTACTTTTGGTGTCATATCCTAGAAATCACTGCCAAGTCCAGCATCAAGAAGATTCTCCTCTATTTTTTCTTTTAAGAGTTTTATAACTTTAGCTCTTACATTTAGGTATTTGATCCATTTTGAGTTAATTTTTGTGTACTATGTAAGAAGTGCCCAACTTTATTCTTTTTGCACATGTATATCCAATTTTCCTATTACCACTAATTGAAGATTTTTTTTCCCCATTGAATGGCCTTAGCACCCTTGTAAAAAAATCATTTGACCATATTTATGAGGCTTTACTTCTGGCCTCTTTTATTCCATTAATGCATATGTGTGTCTTTATGCTAATACAGCATTGTTTTGCTTGCTTGTAGCTTTGTAGTAAGTTTTAAAATGAAGAAGCATGAGACTTTCAACTTTGTTTCTCTTTCAAGATGGTTTTGGCTATTCTGGTTTCCTTGAGATTTCATATGAATCTTAGGACGAATTTTTCTGTTTCTGCAAAAAATGCTGTTAGAATTTGGGTGGAGACCATACAGAATCTGTCGATCACTTTAGGTAATATTGATATCTTAACAATGTTCCCGGGCTCAGTGGCTCAGCCTGTAATCCTGCGCCTTTGGGAGGCTGAGGTGAGTGGATTGCCTGAGCCCGTGGGTTCGAGACCCGCCTGGGCAGGCAAGACCTCATCTCTACAATAAAATCAAAAAATTAGCCGGGCGTGGTAGCGCATGCCCGTAATTCTGGCTACTTGGAAGGCTGAGGTGGAAGGATTGCCGGAGCCCAGCAGGTCGAGGCTGTGGTGGCTGGGAGTGGCCACTACACTCCAGTCTGGGCAACAGAGTGAGACTCCAACTCAAAAAATAAAATAAATAAATAAATAAAATAAAAAAATGTTAACTCTTTTATAAATACAAGATACGTTTCCATTTATTGATGTTATGTTTAATTTCTTTCAGAAGCTTGTATGTCTTTTTCCTTTATTCCTAAGTATTTTATTCTTTTTAGTGCTATTGTAAATGGAACTGTTTTCTTAATTTCCTTTTCAGATCATTCATTATTCGTGTATAGAAGTGGAATTGATTTTTGTGTGTTGATTTTGTGTCCTGAAACTTTGCTAAATTCATTTATTAGTTCTAACAGACTTTTTGTAGAATTTTTCCATTTAAGATTATGTCATCTGAAAACAGATAATTTACTTCTTTCCTATTTTAATTCCTTTTATTTGTTTTTCTTGACTAGATTCTCTGGCTAGGACTTCCATTACTATGGTGAATAAAAGTGGCAAAGCAAACATTCTTACCTTTTTTCTGATCTTAGAGGAAGGGCTTTCAGTCTTTTACTATTAGGTTTAATGTTAGCTGTAGGCTTTCGGTTACATAGTTGACATACTTTTATTTCTAAGAAATGGTGGTAAAGCCACTAAAGATAAGTATTGCTTTTTCTAGGAGAAACATGTAAATAGCTAAAATAGCATCCATAAATAAATGTCAAAGAAAATAAAAAGTCAGTCCATGAAAGTGATAATCTAACTAGTAAACAAAGAGAAGATACAGGTTATCTAAGACCATTAAAGCAATAAGAAGTCATCATTGTCAATAATTATGAATTACTGAAAACATATTTTAAACCCAGTGGTGGTGAAGTTATGGAGTTACTGGAACTCTGATACTCTGATGTCACTTTGGTGCACAGATTATGCTATATGCTTTATATGTGTCACCCTATCCATATTCACAATAACTTTGAGATGTACTGTTATTTCCCTCATATTTTAATCAGAAAGAAGGAGGCACAAAGGGATTAAATAACTTGCTCAAGGATGCAGAACTAGATATTGATAGACCCCCCCAGATGTGACCACAGCCTATATTCTTGATTTCTGTGCTCTGTTGCCATATAAATGAGCAGACCTTTTAACCCAGTAGTCCCATTCTACTAAGGTGACTTATTCCTAAGTAAATAATAAGATAGATGAGATGGAGCAGGGGGTAGGGTTAGGGGCTCATGGGACTGTACACTTTTATTCAGAGTCTACTACTTCTAGTCAGTGTTGGATATTCTAGTGAATAGCAATTTAAGACAAAGCAAAAGTATACATCTAGCCCAAGTCTTTGGGAAAATTTTCTTGTAATCAAAGAAGAAATGAGTATCAGGGAGAGTGGAGGGAAATGATTATAACTGCTGATTAAAATACAGCAATTCCTTATGGACAAGGAGTGTTTTCTGGTCTCAGATTATCTGAATATTCCACAACTGTAATGGATCCATCACTCCATTCTAGCTCATCAGCAGATTATTATTTCCTATTTGACTAATTCAGGATTGTAAACATTTCAGGTTGCATTTCTTTTGGATTAAAGTGAGATTTCTGAAACCATTCTCTTCCCCAGGGAACTCATCCGCTGTTTGAAGTGGTATATGGACTGCTCAGCAGAACTGATTCGACAGGATCACATTCAGGAAGCCATGCGGGTAATGTACTAAGCTCTCCATACACAAGGGGGCCCGCTCATGTAATTGTTTGTGCGTAATCTCAGTGGTATAGTGTGGAGGACAAGCGTAGACATTCTAGTACATTGAATGTGTATTGCTCTCAGAAGTAACTAGCTAGATCCACATAATTCCTCTTTCCTCACCTTGAATTTTCCCCAGAAGACCTTTATTCTTGATAATTTCACCTTACAGAAGGGGCAAGGGATGATGTGCACACACCTCCTAGTCATTCTTCCCTACTTGATTTTTACTAAGAGTGTCAGTCCTTCCTTCCACTGACTAAAATATTGCTAACTCTTTTTAAGCCAGGATTTGTGACAAAACTGATTAGAATTAAGATCTTCTAATATTATTATTTCCTGAGTGGAAGTACTGTATGTGGATATATTAAGAAAAAGAAACCTTGGTCTTAGGAAAAACCTGGGGTCTTACATGGTTGTGACCATTGCTTAGACACCCCTGCTTAGACTGGTTCCCTGATGAAGCAGCCCTTTGTGTTGCTGTGTGGCTCCATTTGACAGGGGACTGTCTTCATTGTGAGTTGACTCCACTGTCTGATAACTTCTTTTCATGGCTCTTGCTTCTGCTGTAAAGAAAAAGGAAGTACTTTTGCCTTTTTTTCTCTCATCTTTTAATATCATATTTTCTGTTCTAAGTGCTGGGCTTGTATTTTTGGGTTTTGTCCACATGGTAACAGGTATAACAGAATGTTTTCTCAAGCATCATCAGATTAAGGGGGCAAAAAGCATATCATAGATTCACATTTACCCTGCCTCTTCTTTACACATTCTGTAAAAATATGAGGCCACAAGTTTCATTTCTGTCTTCTTTCATACAAATGTCTACTGAGCAGGCACCATCTGTCCTGAGTGCTAAGGTGCAAAGATGAATAAGATCAGCCTATCTTCTTGAAGAACACATCCCCAGTGTCCGAAGGGGAGGCAGGCACAAATACAGTGTAAAGCAGAGTGCTGGGTGTGATTTGAGGGAAGGGTCTGGGTTCTTTTCTTTTTGGAAACTTAGCACCTGTCAGGGGCCTAACATGATATTTGAGGAGATAAATGTTGAGTTAAATGTAAAAGATTCTGTGTAAGCCCTCAAATTAATTGCTAAGTATACTAGATAAGGCATCACAGAAGATGGTTTTTCCTAAGAATCATTCATTCAGTCATTCATTTAGTCAATAATACTTGATACCCACCGTGCTTCGGACACTGTACAAGTCACTGGGGATTCAGCAGGGGCACAAACAAGGCTAAGCCTTCATAGTACTTCCATTCAAGGTCAGGGGGTAGGGTGGGGGAAAAACGTACAATAAACATGTAAAACAGATAAATATACAAAGTAATAAAAATTCCATTAGTAAAATGTAAAAAATAAAATTTGATAAATAATATGAAGAAAATAACAAGATCATGGAATAACCTGAATGGAAAGAAGGGATCAAGAGCTTGGGGAAATCTTCTCCAAGGAGGTGACCACTGAGCTAATGCTGGGGAATGGACATTCCAGACTAAGGAAACAGTATATTTAAAAGCCTAGAGAAAAGAACTTGGGTTTTCAAGGAACCAAAATACAATTGATGGGACTAAAAGGCAGGAACTTTCAAATTTTAGATTGGATGTGGAAGGTGAAGGAAAAGGAGAACTGAGGTTGATTCCAAGGGATCTAGCTAGATCATCTGGGTTGATGGCAGAGCCATTTATGGAGGCATAGAATTCTGGAAATCAGGTTTAGTTGGGGAAAAGGAAGAGTTCCATTTGGCAAAGCACTTTTCTGAGGTGTTTTCTTATTTAGTCTCACCATTTCAAATATATTGTTCTCTAATATATCCAACACTAAACTTTTATCTAACCATTTCCTCTTTATTATCAGATTTCAGTTTACAAATCCCCTTGGCCAAATTAGTAAGTCTCCATCCATCCTGTTTTCATCCCTCTTCACAGGATACATGCTTCTGGCCTGATACCTCTTATTTTGGTATCATAAGCTATAGATGAGGAAACTTCTTTATTACTCTTAACTCTTGCCACTCATAAGCTCATCTTTTCCTTTCACTTTCATAATCATGACCTTTAAGAAAAGTTCAACTGCTAAAGAAGATGAAAACAAAAGTTCTTTATTTCTTACTTGATTATATCATTTATTCACATGTATGGGACGTGTAGGGAGTGTCGTTGTGGATTTGAGAATGGCACCTGGCAAGGTATTCTAAAACAGCACACTTTTCACTGCTGAGCTACATCGATTCCTTAGCCACAAAACTGCATTTCCAAAACCAAATGCTAGGATAGCCAGTCTGACCTTCCCCTTTAGATTTTTTGATTTTATATGCTTAAGGCACTGGGCTCTCAACTTTGTCGACAGATTCACGTTCTATCCTATGCGTGCCACACTTTTGATGAATGTTTCTAGGTTTTAGCATAGTTTTCTTTTTCTATGTGACTTAACTGAGGAAACCATCCTGATTTCTGTAGCTTGCTCCAAGGAGATCTGTTCTATCCTTTACCTATAAGTATTCCAGGGTATCAATGAACATTGGCACTGTCCCTCCTTTATCCTCAGCTAAGCACAGCAAGTCATTTTAATTGTACAGAACGAAAATATATAAAAGGGAAGGTCAAGCCTGCTGCCTAGCATTTGGTTTAGGAAATGCAAAGTTTATATTTTTATTCTGACAGAAAATACCTCTTACTTTAGTGATTTTAAACTGGCATAATATAGTAAATAAAGCTGGCTCAGAACTGTATATTTTCTTATCATGGACCTGAAGAGTCACCATGAAGCAAAGAATTGAGTATCACATGTTCTTACTCATAAGTGAACCTTGAACAACTATCATAATACCATAAGAAAAGGATTGACAATAGCAGGAAACTGCAGGGGTGGGGGTGGAGGGGCGGGAGGTGGGATTGGCAGTAATGAGAAACTGCCTGGGGAAGTGGGGGGGGCACACCTCATCAACAAGAATACCTGCACAATGAATATTTGTATCCCTAACCCTGAATTGTACTCCACAATTTTAAAATTAAAAAAAAAAAAACAGGGATGCTGGAACAGTGGCAGAATCTAGTTTGTAAGTATCTGGACTTAAAAATTAACAAACTTTTCAGGTATTTATTTATTTATTTGAGTTGGAGTCTCACTTCATCACCCAGGCTGGATGAAGTGGCATGCTCACGGAACTACAGATGCGCTCTACCACACCCAGCTAAGTTTTTGATTTATTGTAGAAATGAAGTCTTGCCAAGTTGCCCAGGCTGTTCTCAAACCAGTGGGCTCAGGCAATTCTCTTCACCTTGGCCTCCCAAAGTACTGGGATTACAGCTTGAATCATCGCACCCAGCCCTCAGGTTCTTTATAAACCAGACATTAAAAGACTACTAGAACAGAGGCTGTAGTATTTATGGAGATGAGGCCACACACTAATTTCTTCTATAGAATCTTCTGGTGCAAGCCCTGGAAGACAAAGTTTTCTAAACTAGCATTCCCCAGAGCCAAATGAATTTTGTGTGGGCCACAAAATATTAAGTTCTGCTTTACCAATTCTTCTGACAGATGGATAGATCAGGAAAGGTAGCTTGTGAATTGTTTCCTTTTTTTACATTTCATGTAACTGAGTTCTGTTTTTTTCATCCTTGGATAAGTTTCTCTCCATTATCTCTGCCTTTTCAATGTCTGAGAAATCTATGACATTTCTTTGATTAGAAAACATAGTCTTGGGTTTTGAATCTTTCTCTTAAAAGAGAATTACTGTGCTTGTAAGCACAGGCCAAGCTGCAGGGAGTCCTCAGAATCAGATTCTACTCCTAAACCTTCTTATGGAAGCTCTGTTTTCTGTATTGTTTATGGCAGATATCCTGGTTGGAAAAGGGCTGGAGAATGCATATGCCAGAATTACCAGCTACTGTGCAGACTTCTGTGGCCCTTGGTGAGAAGGGAAGCACTAAGTCAGGTCCCAGCTATATCTCAAAGATGCAGGAGATTCTTGAGTCTGAGGACTCTTGAGTCCTTTAGGACTCTTCCTTCTTGCAGTAAACTCAAGAGTAGCTCTTATATCCTTGCTTTTTGAGCCTTTTATTTCCAGACCAGAAAAAAAAAGAAAATACAGAGATGCTTAACTTTTTAAATCCTAAACATTCTTGAATTCAACTATTTCTGTAACAGTCTATGGCTTCTTAAATCCAGAACCTCAGAAAACAGTTGTGAAAATAAGAAGACAGTTGAGTGACAGCTGGGATATTTGAGAAGAAGTTTTTTAAAAAATTAAGTACCTGATTCTATAGTTAAAATTGCCCATCACTTAATTTTTAGTGTAGAATTTGCTGTTATACTGCCCTTAGTTTTCTGCTATGTGAGTTTCCCAGCAGCTTCACTTTTTCTCCCACACTTTCCAGGCCTTGGAGTATCTTTTCAAGTTCATTGTACAGTCACGGATCCTGTATTCACGAGCTACATGTGGAATGGAAGAGGAGCAATTCAGATCCAGCATCCAAGAACTTTTCCAGTCCATCCGGTTTGTGCTCAGTCTGGACAGCAGAAACTCAGAAACACTCCTTTTCACTCAGGTCTGTGAGCTGCAGGGAAGCTTTGCTGCAGGATTCCTTATGTCTCTTAGCAGGTGGTTTCTTTTTCCTTTTTCCAGAGTTGAAAAAACCCTGCCAGGATCCAGTGTGTTGGATAGGGGGTGATTTCCAAGGAAATACCTGATAGAACAAAATGCTACTTTTACTTCAAATCTAGCTATGCCTCAACTGCCAGATATAAAACATCTCAGTGACTTTATGTTGGAGAAGAAACTCATATTTGTTCTTGGGAACCCTCTTTAAGACCAAATTTATTTAGCTACCAAACTGTTTAGATTTTTACCAACATCTTATTCATAGGGATATTCAGAATGTATAGGATATTTTGTTTTCTAATTAACCATTGTATTAGTTTTAAAAAACTTAAATTAGTACTTGTACATTCCAGAAGTTAGGTGAAATAAATTGAAAAACAGTGGGAATAACTAGAAAGCTTTGGCTAAGAATTGGGATTAGTTTCTATTGGAAATATCAGTATGGAAGGAAATTTGCTTTCTTATATTAAAACTGCCTGGACAGCTAATCTATTGCCTTTTCAACACAGCCTCACCCTAAAATTAATCAAAGATTAATTATCCCAGTCACAATGGGGGTTACTTTTCCTTATAAAATGAATGTAAGCATTTTATCTAGCAAAAGTTCTTTGGCTTTTTGAAGCCAAATGTTTCACTAAAATTTTCAGCAAAGATCAGACAGCCTTGCTCATATTCATTCAGTCAGTCACTGCCAGGTGTATTGTTAGTGCAAGTGTATTTAACTCTGTCTCATTTAGGATTAAAATAGTCCACTCTTTTGTTTTCCACTTGCCCATGATTCCAATTGTCTGTAGACCCCTCAGTCCAGAGGACAGGTGATCAACTGGGAACTAGACTCCATAAGGAAATATCCCCCAAGGTTTCCAGGTACCTCTGTAAGAAAGACTCCTTTTATGATCTCCCCTCCTAACTATCCCAAGCATTCATCTACCTCTCCTTGCCCCTCCTGCAGCCAATATGTTCCTTCCTGCAGGGGCCAAAGACACCTACTCTTCCTCTCATCCAAAAAAGAGACATGTAGAGATTGGAGGTAGCTAGCAGAGAAAGGCAGATATGTTTTTTGGAAGCCTGGGAACTTGGCAATGCTCTGTACTCAATGGCACACTACTACCACATCAAGATAAATAGCTTAGACCTGGCCTCAGCTAAGACCTGTGTCAGGATCAGACTTTTTCTGGTGCAAGGCTCACGTTTCATGAGTTTCAGAACTCTCAGCAAATATGTTATTCAGTTTGACTTTATATCTTTTATTATCGCCAATAGAAGATGTCAAGGCGTGAGTGTCCTTCTGGTGCATAAGTGTAGGAAATTTCATCGTTTAAGAGAGTAAATCAAATTATTGCATTTCCTGGGGAAATGGTTCAGCTCTCAGAGCTGGATTCCTGGCTGCAGGAACTCTGTGAGCAGAGTCAGCTGGTGCTCCTTGAAGGCACTCAGTTCCTGCTGCCATACGTTTTTTGAGGGGTTCCTGGCTTAAGCCTGGAACCAAAAATAGAAAGTCAAGACCTGATCATAGATATGAACAAAAAATATCTATGGATCATAAGCCACATTGAGCAGATTTCTCTTTATACCCTGTTCTCTTGCCAGAAGATGCCTTGGCAAGTTATAACAAATTCAAGGTGCCTGGACCCAGTGAATTCTCTTGTTTTGATTTCCTTTTTGGTTCTTCTTGTTTTATGCCCTGGGAGTGCTATAGTACTGGGTTAGGTCAAGGACCATGGAGGAGCCCCCAAGCCAGGAGTACTACGATGCCTTCTTTACCTCTCACCACTTTTTGTCATTGTTTGAGCATGCAAAAAAGGCCCACACCTAACTCTGAGCTAACCACAGCTTTACTTGCTTCTGCAGGCTGCACTCCTCAATTCTTTCCCTACCATCTTTGACGAGCTGCTACAAATGTTCACTGTGCAAGAGGTGGCAGAGTTTGTAAGAGGGACACTGGGGAGCATGCCCAGCACTGTGCACATTGGGCAGTCGATGGACGTGGTCAAACTGCAGTCCATTGCCAGAACAGTGGACAGCCGCTTATTTTCTTTCTCAGGTAAATCAAGTTGGGATACGAGTCAAGCTCACCTTTCCTCCCTCTCGGGTGTGATAACCAAGTAGTTATTAAAGGATCTGTTTTAACAACCACTATGCAAGAAACCACTGATGCTTAAAGTTCAGAATTTCTGGTAAACTACGTTAGAGAATATAGCCAAGACCTATCCCTACTGCCTTACTTGCAGGTTATTCCTGGAGACCAACAGCCTAGGGTACCACCCTGGTGGTATCTTAGTCCATTCAGGCTGCTGTAACAGAATACCATAGACTAGGTGTCACATAAACAACAAATATTTATTTCTCACAGTTCTGGAGGCTAGAAAGTCAAAGATCAAGGTACCAGCTGATTCATTGCCTGGTGATGGCCCACTTCCTGGTTCGTAAGTGACCATCTTCTCTCTGTGTCCTCGCATGACAGAAGGGCAAGGGAGTTCTCTGGGATCTCTTTTTTAAAAGGGCACTAATCCCACTCATGAGGGCCCTGCAGTCATGACCTAATCACCTCCCAAGGGCCCCATTCAAAATTCCATAACAGTTGGGGAATAGATTGCAACATGAATTTGGTGGGGGACACAAACATTCAGTCTATAGCAGGTGACCTTCAGAACAATCTCCAGGCCCACAACTGCCAAGAATGGAGCCTACCACACCTCCAGCAGGATGGGAGGACAAAGAGAAAGGAAGGAGAGCACAAGAGATGGGTCCAGCCAAGGGGATAAGGATAAGCCAGGAAAATAAGAGAGGCCCTGAAGGGGACTCTGAGGACCCTGTGCTTTCTTGTTTCCTTGCTGCACCAGTCAAATAGATTTATTTTCCTCTCTTTGGAGGATCCACTAAGGATTAGGGAGAAATGGACAGGGAGCCCTCCACACTTCCCGAGGAGTGGACAACCTAACTAACACATCAACATCCCAGTATGCCTTTCAGAAAGAACCTCTTGATTAACTCCTGAAACCACACATGTTGGCAAGTTCTGCCTTGCAGAGGCACTAAATACTCAATGGCCTAATATTAAGATCAATATGAGCCTGATCCTTTAAGTATAATATCATATCCTAGAATAAACTTCTGGGCACATAAATAAATCTGAAACACTAGCAAGACAATTATCATTAGAATTTTTATAATTAGAATTTTTAGTAGTTAATTTTTTAGGTTTGACTTTCAAGGTATAAGAACAATAATTTAACAGCTCAGTGCTACACACATTTGCAACCCTACATAGATGTTCCCATTGACTTACTTCTGCCAATGTATGGCATTACCAGTGGTAAAGCTGACACCAAGAAAGTCATCTCTTCTCCACCAGCAACTGTTTATGGTAAGCACTTCTCTTTTTTCCAGCTTCTGGTTTGAAGATTTTATCAATGGTTTGGACACATTGCCACAGAGGCCACAGCACACACTCTAGCTTTTTATACTGCTTAAAGTAGATGTCTTTGGAATATATAGAAAGGGTAACAGCAGACTGCCCCCACTGACATACTTTATTTCTAATGTTTGTGCATGTACTTGCTGCTTCACACAATCACTTTAGAAACATTTTTCTTAAACTTTATGTGGCATTGGACAATGTAATTGGATTTTGGATGACAAGGCTACCACCAGAATTTCATTTGCATCTCACTTTCATTGAATGCCTGAGTTGTAGCATCTCTCTGAAGCAAGACGTCTTGATTAGTGATGTCATTTAACCAACACTTATATTCTCAGAGCACAGAAATTTGGTCTCTTCTTCAGTAGAGTAATTTGTTCTTCTGTAACAAACTACTGTTTTGTCTGCAAGCAGCTATTGGTTGTTATAAATCCTAACTTCTTGGTATTTTGAGCTACAAAATACAAAATCATTTTTTTTTAATCCAAGCAGCCTTTTAAACCTAGATTAGCTGTTATTTCATTCTGTTTTAACATATTTGATGAGGCAGTGCCAAACGTCTTATATGTCATGTAATTTGTCTTTGAATGAAGAAAATTTTCTTTCTGAGCTTCATGTGGAACACTTAACTATGGTGAAATATGAACAATAAATCCAAAATGCCATGGATCATTTATGTTACTGATAGTGTGACTAAATCATGCTGGCCAGGTATGATGGTACCTGAAGGGTCACACAATCACTGACCACATAGGAGTACAAGGTACCAAAAACATTTTCACACCAGTATTTCTCTTTGTCTTCTAACCACCCCTGAGAAGTAAATGTAGAAGAGACCATTAGCACCCCATTCTACAGATGTGGAAAATCAAGCCCATGAGAGGAATCAACTTACCTAAGGTGTCAGAATGAGCTAATAAGGGAACTTAAACTAGGATTCAGCCTTCTTGAATTCACGGTTCTAAATATAGTCACCTTCTGATGAAAATGCTATTCTATTAACATTGGAAGAAGAAAAAAGAAAAACATTTGAAGTATGTGGTAGGATTAGTGATAAGCATTGGCTAACTATCAAAGTTTTGTGAAAAAACAAAGGTCATACTTCTATTATTGCTGTGGAAACACTGAGCAGCAATATGACAAGCTGTGGGGGAAAGGGAACAGGACTTATAGCTGTGGCAAGGTAAATGCTCAGAGGGGTGGGAGTGCCAGGCCACCTAGCCAGGGTATGAAGTGGAACAATCTATAATCTATGTTAAGTCTGCAAGTTCAGTCAAGGTGGTTCGTACTAAGTGTGTCATCTAAGTGGAGTTTTTACTGTAAACTGTGGTTTTAATTTAGAGTCTAATTAGTAAAAAGATTTCATTTGAAGAAAAATATTTCATTTGGAAGCAAAACTCCTAACATTCATCTTGTACAAAATGAGAATTAAGGAAAGATTCATGGGATGGTTTATAATCTCCAGGCAGCAGGCCCTTTAAAGGGAAGCAGAATACTTCCACCTTTGCTCTGGTCTTAACCTCACCTGCTCTGAGACTAGCTAAGTCCCACAGTGCCACTGGTTTCCAACAGTAGCTAATTCTCCTCTGACGGGCTTCTTCGCCTTTGTTTTTTCTCTTCCAGAATCCCGCCGCATCCTACTTCCTGTGGTTCTTCATCACATTCACCTTCACCTGAGGCAGCAGAAAGAGCTGCTAATTTGCTCAGGGATTCTCGGCAGTATCTTCTCCATCGTCAAGACCAGCTCTCTGGTAGTGACCCTACACCCACTCTACTCTGCTCAGCTCTGCCCTAGTCTTGTGCTACTTTAGTCAGAAGCATACCAAAAAATTACTTTGTACATTCCTCAGTCAGATATGCTTTCATCAGTGACAGGAAGGTGTCCAAGTAGGTGAAGACCCAAGCATGCTGAAAAAGTTTCTCAATACAACACATTCGTGCTATTTTAAAATGTTGCACTGCAATAAATCTACCCAGAAATATAATTATCTGTAGTACCAGAAAGCCCAATTCTTTGCTATGCATTGTTTCTATCAAAAGGTTTTAATTCTATACTCCTGGGAGTTTTCTAAGGATACTCAGGCATGAGCATAGGAAGGCAGGCCCAGACTGAAAGCCAGCTTGCTCACTCAGACTTTTCTATCAGCTTCCTGATAGCTTGAGTCCACCCATATGGCATTCCTATATCGTGCCAGATGAGGTCAAGATATATAAGAGGTAAATGTTTCCCACAAGGGCTCTGAGCCCTGTAGGCTGGTAGAATTGTACTTTAGGGGTCAAATTTCAACTGATAATGATTTTTCCCATTTTCTTTCCTCGTTATTTTTTATTTTCAAAAGAGATTTGTGGTAGGAGGGGAGGGATTACAGTAGGGAAGGAGTGAAGAAAAGACCTATATCGGACACAGGTGATGGTAGAAATTTATTTCATATATTTTTGATAATAGAAGAAAAGCACATTATAGAAAATTTGGAAACTATAGGAAAGTATGAAGAAAGTAATGAAGAACAAGGATGAGTTTTTTAATATACCATTTTATTAAGTTAAAGTTTCTAAAGAATAAACTTTCAAGTGCATTTAAAATAAAGGCCAGAGGTCAAGTGATAAGAACACATGAAACCAGGCTATTCACATGGATCAAGAGAAGAACCTAAAAAGAATAACGTTTTGTTTGAGCAGGAGACAGGGACCCAATAGGGTATTCTGGTGTGCAGACTTCAAGTACCATTTGGTGACAGGGACCCAGCTTAACCAAAAATGACTATGATGGTAAGAGTGTCATTTGCTCTTGGCTCCAGGCAAGACTTGGCAGCTCTTCTTTACCCCAGAGCTCAGAGAAGCTACAATAAGCACATAAGGTCTACTAGGAACCCAAGGTTGTATCTGAGAGGGTGGGAAGCTTATTGCTAAAAGGAGAGAAATTGAAACAAAGAAAGGGGAAGGATGGAAGAGGCATGGAAATCAGTGAAAGCCTGGAGGAGATGGTTTAGTTGTATTTGTAGGGCTAGGGAAAAGCAGTGTAATTATTATTTACAGCTACTCAAAGATATATCACAGGTAAGAGTGTTATGATCAGTTTAACATATGGGAAAGACAACTTTGGCCTCAAGAATGCTCAATTCTTCATGTGGAATGGGACAGAGTATAATTATATTGAATGGATGAGTAGAAGGAAGATAAAATTTAAGCTCAATGAAAGCAGAGATATTAGCTCTCTTGTTCACCTCTATATATTCAACTTCTCAGTGACTGGCACATGATAAATTCTTAATGAATGATAGATTGATGGATGGATGGAGGATAACATTAGGACCAGTAATAGTATAAATATCTTACAGAAGAAGCAATAGAAATCTCTTTGTGAGGTAATTAAACTTATGCTACAGAACTTGAAATGTATGTGAGAGCTCTATAATAGGATAACACAGACTCTTCTGAAATTAGGAAGCAGCCGTTAGTGAGGACACGTGTCCATTGTTTTTGTAACAGAGCCAGAGAAAGATGCACTGAGACTAGAGTCTTTCAGCTGGACCAGGGAACACAAGTAAGAGAGCTGAGGAGCTAAAAACGGGACCCAGGCATATCTGGGAAGCAGTCAGGGATGGCAAAAATTGAGGGCATCGGGGTACTCAGAAAGATGAGCTACTTCTGTGTGCATTAGCACTAGTGAAAGTGCTGCTACCACATCCTATGGTGTGAATTCTTTACCATTTTTCAAACTTTATTATTTCTCAAAGTATCAATAGAGTTGTGCTTTTACCTGACTGTTGCAGATAAATCAAGGAAAACATCCTTAACTCAGGATCTTTTTGATAACTTTCTGTGTATCAAAATTAATATATCTGCTTGAGATTCAGAATTATGAATCATGCTGGATTAGGGTAAGGCCCAAGCCACCATGCTAGCGCCGTAGTGGCAGATGTGCTTCCCCTTCTCTCAGAGTCATTGTCCTGGGTTTCTTGACACTGCATGTTGATGATACTTGAGAGCTCGATGTTGAGAAACCAGTCAGAAGACCACTCCAGCTGTGGTTGACTTAGTAACTGCTACCAGCTGTACATCAGCCTGGCCTGATGCTAATGGTGTGCTCTCTCGCTGCTCGCTCCAGGAGGCAGATGTCATGGAGGAAGTAGAGATGATGGTGGAGAGCCTCCTGGACGTGCTCTTGCAGACTCTGCTCACCATCATGAGCAAATCGCACGCTCAGGAGGCGGTAAGAGGGCAGCGGTGCCCGCAGTGCACAGCCGAGATCACTGTTAGTAACTAACATCCAGGTTTTCTTGCTTTCTTTTCTAACCTGGGGCTCCTCCACACCACCCCCATCTCACCATCTGACCACCTTCATCACAGTCTCCCCTCCTGCATGGTTGTCAGCATGCTCCCTTCTTCCTTCTCGAACTGACTCCTTTCTCCACTCTGAAAACTCTAGTTTCAAACTTCTAGGAGTCTTCTTTAGAATAGATTCAAGGAATGCTTCTTTCCTATTTTCTTACACACTGTTTCAGTTGGCCTTTGCCTTTGAGTCAAGTCATTTTCTATATTGTGGAATGATGCAGGAATGCATTAAGATGCAGTAGGATGTTAAAGGTGGAAAAGAGACTATTTTTTCTAGGAACCCTCTCACACAGGCTCTCCTAAAATGATGTTGAGGACAGAATAATTTTCCCAGAATTGACTTATTTCTGTAAATTAGTTGCTTTGGTCTGTAGTGTTTGAATCTAAATTTCTAGCATCAGAAGAAATGGGATGAGGTATAGTTTCACTGGCATTACTGGAATGATGGTTTTCTATGATCTGATTAGAAGAGAAACAAACTGTAAAATCCTTTCAGGAGGGGCAGAGCAACAGTGCCTTGGGCCCCTCATGCCCCAACTCTCATACCCAGAGTGAACTTCTCAGCCCTGAGGTGGGAACATGATAAGCAGTTTTCATAGAATCTTTCAGGTGGCAGATGGGAGATTACAATGATCTCTTTGAAGAAAACCCTATGTGGGAGCAAGCCAAGCCACAGCGTACTAGGGAGAGGCAGGAGCCCACAGGGAGCAGGTATGTGTTCTGGAGCATTGGGCTTAGAAAGAGTGTCTGCTTTCTTAGGAGCCCCTGTTGAGGGTACTCTCACTGGAAGTAAAAAGCATATGCACCCTGGCATGTCCTGGTAACCGAGCCTTCTAACCAATACTTACACAGGGCTTGCTGTGGGCCAGACCCTGCTTTAGGAACTTAACCAATATTAGCTCATTTTGTAGCACTAATGAAGTGATTCATTTTATAGATTATAATGAAGATGATAATAACTATAATTTATTGAGCACCTTTTATGTAATGGGCTTTGTGCTTAAGTGCTTTATATAAATTAGTTCATCTGACCTTCACAACAAATGAATTATGACTTATTTTGCCCATTTTTCAAATAAAACTGAGGCTTGTGTACATATTTTGCATACATATATGTGTAATAATTTCAGGGATATAGAAAGGTTTTGAGAGACTAAAAACTATTGTCAATTTCCCATGAGTTTATAAACATTTGAAAATTGTCCAAGTAAAGTAATTTTTCCTTCCCTTCTGAGGAAACAACCTTGTAGGAGAAAGCCATGCTTGTCTGCTCCATGCCAAAAATTGCTGTAGGATGACTTTTTTGGAGACCATAAGGCAGAATTTTTCTCCATATATCCCAATTAGAACTTGAAGACATTTTAAAATCTGATATTTATTATTAAATTTTTACTTTTCTTAAATCCCATACCTTGTGCTCTCAGAAAGATCAGTTTTAATTCCTCTACCTTTCAGAAAGTCATGTTGATCTGCTGTGTTCCATTTGCCTGGTCTAATAACCCCGTGCAAATTTTAGGAGGTCTCCAAAGAGATTCTTGTAGAAGAGCTACTCCAGCCCAACAGGATGGGCAGGTCCAAGTTCTATCCTGAAAATATCAAGCTTCCCCCTGTTCCAAGTAGCCCTTACAGACTTCAGTACAGTGCCTTGGTAACAAAGGACTATTTAACCAAAGCTTTCCTAGTAAAAGAAGGAAAATATTTGTCTCACTTCGCAGTACTACTTTGTTATAGGTTAAGGTTTTTCAATAGCCCCATGCTGCTAAGGTCTTACTGAAACTCCTAAGGCCTCCAAGGCCTCCCTTGCAGAAAAGAAAGCTCATTTTCAGGGCCAGAGTTATCACCTTTCTTCCATGATCATTGGGGCCATCTCAGACCCTCCCTTCTCTCCTTGCCCTCTATGGATTGGGGGAACACAATGTGTTTATGATTGGCTGTGCTAATTGTTTTTTGGCTTCATCCCCAGGGTGAGTATGTGTCCTGCCTTCTCTCACTGCTCCGCCAGATGTGTGACACGCATTTCCAGCACCTTCTGGACAACTTCCAGAGTAAAGATGAACTCAAGGTACGCAGCAGAGCACTGACCTTTCATTCAGAAAAGGAAGTGTGCAGCTAAGACTGCCTAGGGGCTTTTATAGTTAATGTTTTTTGTTTGTTGTTTTGAGTTGGGGTCTCACTGTCACCCAGGCTGGAGTGCAGTGGCACACTCATAGCCACCCCAGCGTCAACCTATTGGGCTCTGGTGATCCTTCCACCTCAGCCTTCCAAGTAGCTGGAACTACAGGCATGCGCTACCATGCTGGCTAATTTTTTATTTATTGTAGAGACTAGATCTCACTCAAATTACCTGGGCTGGTCTCGAACCCATGGGCTCAGGCAGTGCACTCTCCTCAACCTCCCAAAGCGCTGGGATTACAGGCTAAGCCACCAATAAATGTTTATTTTTTAATCACAGCAGCATGTGTACATAATTTTAAAAGCCAAAGCATTCTACAAAGCTCAGAGTATAAAATACTACTCTTTAGGCTAAGATGGGAGGATCACATGAGCCCAGGAGTTTGAGTCCAGCCTGGGAAACACAGCAAGACTTCAACTCTTAAAAAACATTTTTAATTAAAGAATTTAAAAAGCAGTAGTTTCCTGGCTCAGTCTGATTAATGTCCAGTCCCTACTCTCCAAAGGCAGCCACTTCCAACTCTTTTGCTTCTGCTATTTTTTAGCTGTTAATTGTTAGTTATTACTATTTTCATCTTTCTATGGAAAATGAAGATAATTCTCCTGAGTCATTCCTCTCACACGCACATATGACCTTCCTCCTATTCTTCCAATGTAGTTTTAGTGTATTTTTGTTAAAATGTATTATGGTAAATTTTGTTTAAATTTATTATAGCTAGTTAAGAACTGTGATGAGCTAAGAATTCTACTATTATTATATTTCCTTTCTTGGAGAACTTTCTTTTCACAGAAATTAATTGCTTCTTATTTGCTAGTTTTTTTGTTTTGTTTTGGCCTTCATATCTGGCTAGGATTTTCTACTCTTACAGTCATCTTTCTAATATACCTCTTCTTCCAACTTTCCTCATGGTTAGATCTGTCAGATGTATCAGATGTCAGGTCATTTTTTTTCCATGGAGATTTGCCCTCCTGTTTGTTGTTGTTGTTGTTGTTTTTACTCTAAATAGTTTTATTTTTTCATTTTATAGTTTTTTTAAAGGGTTTTATTTCCAAGGACTATGGATTTTGCCTCTTGTGAGAAAAGGCTCAGGAATAGCCTCTGAACCAAGGACCCCTGTTTTTATTTGTTTCAGACTCTTTATTTTGTTTCAGAAACTTTCCTCCTACATGTAGAGACTCCTGGATGTTAATCTGTCTCTAAAAGTGAAGTTCACTGATGCTGGTTAGAAACTCTATGTATGATGGATGGGGCTATCATTAGCAGGCTTCTCTGTAGATGGTCAAAGAGGATCTGGGCTCTTGTTCATAACATCCCTGATTCTTATATCTGTAGGCCTGTTCTCTTAGACGTGTTCATTTTCCAGGTAATTATCTTCCACATCTCCTGGGGATGGAGTAGCCTACCAATAGTTTGAGAACCAAGTAGCAAAAAGGGGCTGTTAGTCTTCCAGTTCAGCAAGTAAACTTTCTCTAAATGCCTATTTTTATTGTTACCTCAGCCCTCAGCTGCTAATATGTCCTTGAGGACAGATTCTAAGTACTCAACAGAGAATAGCCCTTAGTCTTCTGAAAGGGCAGGGAAAGACTGATTAGCTAGTGACATGAGATAGCAAAGGGGATGGCAGGGGACTTTCAACTAATCTTCCTATTTTTAGCCCTCATTCCTAAGACTCATAGAGGTGTCTGGTGGTGCTTCCAATTTGTGTGCCTTCCTAAAATTCTTGCTTCATGTTGCTTTCACCCCCAAAGGTTCTTGGCTATTGGCATTCCCCAATCTATTAAGTCAGTTACCACAATGTCTTCTTTTTTAAGTCTTTAATTTTTTTTTACCTTATTTGCTTACTAACTTCTCCTCTCCTATTTTCTTTGTGTCTGTGAGCATATGCATTTCTCTTTCTTTTCTTTTTTTTTTGAGGGGGGAGGGGTAGGGGGTAGGGGGCAGGATATTGCTCTGTTGCCCAGGCTGGAATGCAGGGATGTAATCATAGCTCACTACAACCTTGAATTCCTGAACTCAAGCTATCTTCCTGTCTCAGCCTCCTAAGTAGTGGGAATATAGGCTTGTGCCACTACACCCAGCTAATTATTGTTGATAGAGGGGGGTTCTTGCTATGTTGTCCAGGCTGGTTTTGAACTTCCGGGCTCAAATGATCCTCCCACCTGGGCATGCTTTTCTTTCTTGACTGTTGTTGTAGGGGATTTGAGGAGAAGCAGAAATGAGGAAACATGTTCAGTTCACCACATTGAATATGGAACTTTGTACATGTGTTCTTTTTTATGGCAGCATCATTGGGATATAATTTGCATACCATAAAATTCATACTTTGGAAGTTAGTGTCTCTGACAAGTAATAAGATCAATATAACAATTTAAAACTTCCCACCAAGAAATATCCAGATGCCTTAATTGGTGACCTCTACCAAATTTTTGAAGAAAAATTCCGATCAGTCCTTCATAAACTCTTCCAAAAATTAGAAGAGGAGGGAGCATTTCCTAACTCATCTTATGAGGTCAGTATTGCCCTGATACGAAAACCTAACAGATATCACAAGAAAAAAAACCTAAAGACCAATACCCCTTATGAATAAAAACACAAAAATCTTCAAGGAAATACTAGCAAATGCAATCCAGTAACATGTAATCTAGTAAAAGGTTGTTATCCCACGAACAAATGTAATCCAATAAAAGGATTTTATCCCATGATCAAGTGGGATTTATTCCAGAAATGCAGGGTTAGCTTAACATATAAAAATCAGTCAAGCAAGCTTCTGCCAAGCCAAAGAAACCATCAAGAGAGCAAGGAGACAGACCACAGACTGGGAAAAAGTATTTGCCAACTCTAGGTCTGACAAAGCCCTAACATCTTGGATCTACAAGGAATTCAAACGTGTTGAAAAGAAAAAAACAAACAACCCCATTACAAAGTGGGCAAAAGAATATCTATCCTAAACACATATGCACCCAACATAGGTCTGCCAACTTTCATAAAGCAACTTCTAGGAAAACTAAAGAAAGATATTGACTCTAACACCATCATAACTGGGAACTTTAATACCCCACTCACAACCCTAGACAGATCATGAGGACAAAAAATCACCAATGAGATCCGGAACCTCAATTTGACTCTTGACCAAATGGACTTAATTGATATCTACAGAACAATCCATCCAAAGACCACAGAATACACATTCTACTCATCACTGCATGGAACGTATTCTAAGATCGATCACATAATTGGCCATAAATCAAGCATAAGCAAATTTAAAAGGACCGAAATTTTACCATGCACCTCCTCGGATCACAGTGTAATGAAAATAAACATTAACACCAACAAGGTTCCCCCAAAACCCACAAAGACATGGACACTAAACAGCATGATGCTAAACAACAAGAAGAAATTGAGACCCTAAATAGACCAATAACAATCAAGGAAATTGACTATGTAATAAGAAAACTACCTACAAAAAAAAGCCCTGGACCAGATGGCTTTCCAGCAGAATTCTACAAGACATTTAAGGAGGAGCTGATTCCAATCCTACTGAAAGTATTTCAGGCGACTGGGAAAGATGGAACTCTTCCCAAATCATTTTACGATGCTAACATCACATTGATACCCAAGCCAGGTAAAGACCCAACAAAGAAAGAGAACTACAGGTCAATATCTTTGATGAATATAGGTGCTAAAATTCTCAACAAGATCCTAGCAAACTGGATTCAACAACACATCTCAAAAATCATCCATCATGACCAA
>NW_007232760.1:0-10041 GCF_000164805.1 Carlito syrichta | reverse complement strand
TCATTATTGATCAACAATATGGAATATAAAAATTCATGGATTTTTAAAATCTTTTGTTTCAGGTAGTATAGCAGAATGCAATATAAAACCTAAAACTTTGGAATCAGAAAAATTTAGGCTTAAATTTTACTTTCACTCACAATTTAATGAAAGAGTAACCTCTGAAGAGAGGAAACTATAACTGGAACTGTAACAGGGACTGTTAGATCTGGTATACAGTGTGCATTTAGGTAAAATGAATTAAAGAACTATCCTGACTTACCTCGGAATCTTCTGGTGGCAATATATTATAGCTTTTGGAAGGTCTTAGGAAAATGTACTGACATCCTCAATCCCAGGAAGGCACAAAACTTAGAAGAAATAGCACGAGGATCTTTTTAGAAGTCTGTTAAACTCTTCCCTTGACAGAGAGAAATGTTTTTTAAGTGACCCTCCACTTATTGTCCTCTAGAAGGAGTGCATGGCTTTTATTTTCTTCTCTTTATTTCCCCTGAGGATCAAGAACAGAGTGCTTCATCCCAAAGGAAGAGGAAGCTACAACTTCGATTCACCTCCTTCTCAAGTGTTGGGGTTACTACCTGGCTGTTGAATGTCAGTGTAGATGTGTTTCTCTATTTCTTTATACTCTTTATTTTTTCAAAGTCCAGGGGGATGAAAAGAAGTCATTTATACTAGAAAATGGGAGAAGAATATGATCCATCTTCTCTTCTTCCTTATAATCTTGGAATTTATTTCCTTGTTTTATGAATTTGGATGAAGAAAAATGTCTATCCTTTTTCAAGACTCTGATTACTTTTTCTAACTGACTTTAGCATTTAATTACAAATGTAGGCAACAAAGCACAGTAATATTAGAAGTAACTGGGACTTTTGTCACCAACAGAATTTGCAGACTTTTTATATTACATTATAATTGTCACTGATGCCTCACAATATTCTCTATGCTTGTAGCAACTGATAATTCAGTAGTTACTAGAACTGCTGTTAGCACTTCTAATATAATGCATTATTTACGATGCACATATATTCTTACATCAAAAATGTTTGTTTAATATACTTTTTTGTATACTACAGCAACTGTCTTTAAATATAACTGCTTTCCCTTTCAAGCCTATATGTTTTATTTTATGCACTTAAAAAGACAATTCTAAGAAAAGGTTTATAGGCTTCATTAGAGTGCACTTAAAATTTAGAAACTCCTACTCTAATAAGATTACACCCAAGTGACCAATCCTTCTCTTTCTCTGTCTTTTCTTTCCCTTAAGAGATCTTGACTCAGAGATTTTTGCTTCAGTTTAATAAGAACTGGAAAATATTAGTTGCATTGGATGATTCTTTTTTCTTGCTCTTCTGTCTCTTTCAGATTTTATTTATGGGATAGATCAGATCTACTTGAATCACAAAAGTCTCAAAACTCAGATTTGGAACCTAGGGATAAATGACCAGTCTTAGGGTTGACTTAAGTTTGAGGTTATCTATATCTGCAGCCTAAATATGTCTCAGTTTTATTCACTAACTTTCCTGTTTAATTCAGTCTTAATTTGTGTTTAGAGATTAGGGACTAAATTCTCTGTTGCACAAAGAGCTCTAACTTGTCCTCTTTTAAGCATATATCTCCCTTAGGAATCTTGGAGTAAGTGGTTTGCTGCTTGAAGTGTAAGTGTAAAGCAATGATATTTTATTTGTAAAACAAGGGAAGGGAAGCAGTAACCTGTGTTCCTCCTTTAGAGTGTCTCTTTGACAATAATTTGTGTACCTTTTGCTTATATAGTGCAAGGTTAGCAGCCTTCTGGTGGTTGGAAATGTAATTGCATACTTCTAAAATTAACTGAAGTTTCTCACACAAGGCATACCAGAGACAAGATGCATCAATATGTCTCTCAATGAGACAAAGGAAATTTTAATTGTTCTTTTGTTTTTACTTTACTGTATAAACTTGTGGAGATTCTGTCTAGTTTTTGTAGTACCCTTCACTGACTGCCTTACATTCTAGATAAACTTATTCAATAATAAAACTTCTTTCTTTTCTAGGTTTTGTGGAATGAACTCTGTTATTAGGATCTTTGTTTCCCCAACAGAAGTAAAGATTTGGCTACCCTTAGGTCTCTTGTGTTATTACCTTAATACCATTTGAATGACTACCATTCCCTATACCACCTGAATCTTGCCATGTCTTCTAAAAGTTACTGTGAACATACTTTACTTTCTTCATCTTTAAGCGGATAATTACTGAGTTAATTCATTTTTCTGTATAACTTTTTTATCTATAAAAACTGACAATACATTAAAAAGGTACATCTAAGGTCTGACAAATGTAGATTACATGGTAGTAGAGAATGGAAGAGAAATTATGTGACTGTACATCTGAAGATATTGTTCATATATGAGCCCCAAGTCAATGACCACAAGAAAATACAGATTGAACACCCCTAACTCAAAATCTGAAATACTACAAAATCTGAAACTTTTTGAGTACCAACATGTCACTCAAAGCTCATAATCAAAGAAAATGCTCATTGGAGCAATTTCAGATTTTGGATTTTTGGATTACGGAAACTCAGTAAATATAATATAACTACTTCAATATCTGGGAAAAAACAGTCTGAAATCTGAAATGCCCTGGTCCCAAGAATTTTGAATTAGGGACATTCAACCAATATGCTCTGAATTATAGGCACTGATTTGTGAATTCCTTCTTACACTGGCTACTCTATATAGTATGATCCAGAATCCATAGCATCAGGGATTTATTTATAACAATGTTAGGGATTCTCTAGATAGTATGCAGGAAATCACCTGAAGAAATAATGTATGTAGGAACTATTGAAAAATAACAGGAGCTCAATAACATTAATACCTCTTATTTCATTAATAATACTTTATTTTCCTTTTAAATAACACTTTTTCCTCCATCATATGAAAACAAAGCATACTTTGGTTTTATCCAGTGCTACCTTAACTTTCTTCAATACAAAATATGTTATCATTCTCTATTGAATATAGTTCTGACACATAATCTGTGTATTTTATCTGTGAACAAAATTCTTATGTGTAGATGATGAAAGGCAGATATGTAATGATATTCAGAAACAGTTTCCCATTAGGTCTCTGTTTAAAAATCTTTCATCCATATGTTTTAATTGTATCACATATTAAATGACATCAAATAAATGACTCAGCAGATTAGATTAAATCTCTATATGCATTCACAGTGGCATGGGACTCTAGACTTATTTCATATTTTTTTTATGGTACCAGTTGAATTAATATTTTATTTTATGTTTTAACATATTTTTTATTTTAAAATTGTGGGGTACAGTTAAGGATTAGGTATACAAATATGGATTGTGCAGATACCCTCATTGATGAGGTGTGCCCCTCTGTGCCCTGGCAGATATTGACTACTGTTAATCCCACCTCCCTTTCCCTCCCTGCCCCCTATAGTTTCCCACCACTGTCAATGCTTTTCTTACAGTATTATGATAGTGGTTCAAGGGCCAATTATGAGTGAGAACATGTGATACTCAGATCTTTGTTTCTGTGAGAGATCACTCAGTATTATAAATTCTAATTTCATCCAGGTTGCTGCGAAGTTCATGATTTTGTTCTTTTTTATGACTGCGTAATATTCTATTGTGTATATGTACCATATTTTTTTAATCCAGTCCTCTTTTGATGGACAGCATAGTTGGTTCCATGATCTTGCTATTATGAACAATGCTGTGCTAAACATACGTGTCCAGGTATCTATTTTATAGAGTGATTTGTGTTCTTCAGTGTATAATCCCAGTAGGGGGATTGTGGAGTCATATGGAAGGTCGATTTTTAGAGCATTTAGGAATCACCACACTGATTTCCACAGAGGCTGCACTAGTTTATGCTCCCACTAACATTGTAGAAGTGTTCCATTTTCACCACCTCTTCTCCAGCATGTTATTTTCTGAGTTATTGATAATGGCCATTCTGACTGCAGTTAGGTGGTATCTCAGTGTGGTTTTAATTTGCATCTCCTTGATAACTAGTGAGGTTGAACATTTCTTCATGTATCTGGTGGTCACTCATATGTCTTCTTTTGAGAAGTGTCTGTTCATATCTTTTGTCCACTTTGTAATGGGGCTGTTTGTTTCTTTTTTCTTTTCTTTTTTTTAATTTTGAGTTGGAGTCTCACTCTGTCGCCCAGACTGGAGTGCAGTGGCCACTTTAGGCCACCACAACCTCGACCTGCTGGGCTCCGGTGATCCTTCTGGCTCAGCCTTCCCAGTAGCTGGAATTACAGGCACGTGCTACCACACCTGGCTAATTTTTTGATTTATTGTAGAGATGAGGTCTCGCCTGCCCAGGCAGGTCTCGAACCCGTGGGCTCAGGCAATCCATTCACCTCAGCCTCCCAAAGGCCTGGGATTACAGGCTGAGCCACCGAGCCCACCTTGTTTTTTCTTTACAGCATGTTTGAGTTCCTTGTATATCCTAGATGTTAGGCTTTTGTCAGACATAGAGTTGGAAAATACTTTTTCTCAGTGCGTGGGCTGTCTCCCTGCTCTTTTGATTGTTTCTTTGGCTTTGCAGAAGCTTGTCAGTTTAATGAGGTCCCACTTGTCTATCTTATCTCTTATGGCCCATGCGTTGTGGGTTTTGCTCAGGAATTGGATGCCAGTTCCAACTTTCATAAGGGTGTGTTTTGCATTTTCTAAGTTCTTATGATTTGAGGTTTTACATTTAGGTCTCTGATCCATTTAGAGTTAATTTTTGTGTATGGGGATAGATAGGGGTCTTGTTTGAATCTTCTGCATGTGGTCAGTCAGTTTTCCCAGCACCATTTACTAAATAGGTTCTCCTCTCCCCAGTGGTGGGTGATAGAGGCTTTGTCAAAGATGAGTTGGTTGAGAAACTGAGGTTTTGCTTCTGGAATTTCAATTCTATTCCATTGGTCTATAGCCTTTTCCTGTACCAATGCCAAGTTGTTTTGATTATTGTAGCATTATAGTAAAGTTTGAAGTCTGGTAATGTGATACCTCCTGCTTTATTTTTTTTTGCTGAAGATTTTT
This sequence comes from Carlito syrichta, assembly GCF_000164805.1. NCBI lineage: Eukaryota > Metazoa > Chordata > Mammalia > Primates > Tarsiidae > Carlito > Carlito syrichta. The sequence continues at coordinate 4,997 of NW_007232760.1, read as the reverse complement.
CTGGCTATTCTTGGTCCTTTGTGTTTCCATATGAATTCCTGTATTGTTTTTTCTAGATCTGAGAGGAATGTTACTGGTAACTTGATGGATATTGCATTAAATCTATAGATTGTCTTAAGTAAGATGGGCATCTTCACAATGTTGATTCTTCCAATCTAAGTGGAGCATGGGACATTTTCCACTTGTTTGTGTCATCTTTGATTTATTTGAGCAATGTTTTTGCAGTTTTCATTGTAAAGGTCTTTCACGTCTCTTGTCAGGAAGATGCCAAGGTTTTTCAGTTTTTTGTGGCTATTGTGAATGGGATTGTGCTTTTTATTTGGATTTTTGTTTGTTTATTTTTGATGTAAAGAAATGTAATTGTGTTTTGCACATTTATTTTATACCCTGAGATTTTGCCAAAGTCCTTTATCAGTGCAAGGAGGGATTTGACAGATTTTCTTGGGTTTTCCATGTACATAATCATGTCATCTACAAAGAGAAATAACTTGACTTCCCCTTTTCCTATTTGGATACCCCCGATAGCCTTCTCTTTTCTGATTGCTCTAACCAGGACTTCCAAAACTATAGTGAACAGGAAGGGTGAGAGTGGGCATCCTTGTCTTGCTCCAGTTTTCAGGGGAGATGATTCCAATTTTTGTTTGTTTAGGAGTATGCTGGCTGTAGCTTCCTCATAGATGGTTTTTTAATATTTTGAGGTATGTTCCATGTATGCCTAGATGCTTGGGGGTTTTTATCAAGAAGCAGTGTTGGATTTTATCAAAAGCTTTTTCTGCATCTAATGATATAATCATGTAGCTTTTGCTTTGATGTCTGTTGATGTATTTAATTACATTTATGGTCTTGAGAATGGTGAACCAGCCTTGCAACCCAGGGATGAAGCCTACTTGGTCCTGTTGGATGATTTTTGAGAGGTGTTGTTGAATCTGGTTTGCTAAGATCTTGTTGAGAATTTTAGCATCTATGTTCATCAAAGATATTGGCCTGTAGTTCTCTTTCTTTTTAATCTCTCCATTAATGTCTTGAAATCCAGTTTTGTAGTTTGAGACCAGTCATACTGGGGGCTTTTCATTGTTTACATTCCGAAGTCAGTTTTCTCAGTGTCTGACCTCCCAGGGATCTGTGATAGACCCATATTCTTCTTTTCATTTTTCTTCATTTGTGTAGATTTTTCTCTCCCCCTTTCCCTCCCCTTCTTTAATTCTGTTTTTCAGGGAATGTGGGGTTGCTTTTACTTCTTTTTGTTCAATCTCCTATTCTTCCTTGTGAGCATCCTCTGGCTTTGTTCACTTTTGAGGCTGGACTGTGGGTTGGAGCTGTAATTTGTACAGTTTTGAGATTTCATTGAGGGGGAAGCTGTGATTCAGAATCTATCTGCAGATCCCAGTATCCACCAACAGTTGTATGGGTTCACTGGAACCCACTTCCCAAACCTTACAATCTGTCCATGCAGTGGGGTTTAGGTTTGCTCCCTGGAACTAAAGGAGACAAGAAAAAGGAAAATAATGGAAAAAAGGGGGATAAAGAAAAAGTTGGAGAGAGAGAATTGTAAGAGGGCAAACAGACATACATACCAATTAATGAATAGAAAGAGACACAAGGCCAGAAAGGAGTAAAAAGCAACAAATAAACAAGATTCCCTAAAGCATACTGGTAATCACACAAAGACAGTCTAATAAATTCATGGCTTTTGATGTGCTTTTCTCCAACACAGACAAGTGGTCTAACTCAAAAAGCAAACAAAAGTGAACAAAACAAACAGTCAAAACAATAACATCAAAATAAGAAGCCAGACTAGCTCTGGAGTCTTTCCTGACTGTCTGAAGTCTCTTAAGCTCTGATCTCTTGTCTCTCCTCTTTGTTCTCACTGCAGGCAGATAGATTTACTCAAAGCTTGTATTGGTTCCCGTGGCTTGCTGCCTGAGAGGCCTGCCATAGGACTAAATTGTCTGTGTCTGATTAAGTGTAGGGGAGGGCATTCTGCCTCCTGTTTGGTGAGGTTACCTTAGAAAGAAACCAAGGTGGAGGCTGCTCATAGATGGGCAGGGAAATGTGAATCTCTGCCTGGAAAATGGCTGCAGTGGGCAGCTCCTCTATCACTGATCCTTTCTTTCAACCTGTCCTTTCTCTCCACCATCCGGGTCCATGGATGATACACTATGACAGGCTATGGTGTTGTGTACCTGGCATCAGGCACTGGGAATCAGCAATATAGCTGGGTGCTGCATATGCTGTGCCACTGGTGACTTGGGGTGGGAGAGGGAGCCCAGAGTTCCTGAAACCAAGAGCCGAGAGTGGCTGTTCAGCACCTCTTTAAGATATACCATTCCCTTACACAACCATGGGAGTCTTAGCTCCCAAGTTGGAGGTTAGGCAGAGCTGGGTGTGTGAGTCACCAGGTCTCTGCCTGGTCACAGGGCTCCAGGTGTTCTCTGGACCCACTGTAGTCAGGGATGAGTTGGGGGAAGTGGAGTGCAAGACTGCTGGGTGCCTCAACCAGAGTGGGGGCCAGAGCTCCAAAGGGTGGGTGGTGGGTGGTGGCAGTGGCTTTGGGTCCCACACAGGGTTCTTCAGCCAGGACTGGAGCTGGTATCTCTGAGGGACGCATGCCTAGAGCCTCCGTGGGTGATGGTGGCTTGAGATGGGACTGGGTGGGGACCTGGACCTCAGGGCAGGGACCCAGAATTCTGAGGGTCGAGCACTGGCCATGGCTTTGGGTACTTCAGCCAGGGCAGCAGTGCAGAGCCCAGAGTCAAACGTGCTGGGGACCTGCATGAGCAGCGGCATCCTTGTGCCTGGTGGGGCACCCCAGGAGGGAATGGAGCCTGTAGTTCCAAGGGGTGGGCAGGGAGGGCATCGGGGGCTGTCATGGCCTGAGACTGGGCTGGGTGCCCAGCCAGTGAGGGAGCTGGCAGTGACTGAGTGCCAGGCAGATCAGGGTAGCCAGCAAGGGAACCCATATCTCCACAAGGTGGTATTGGAGGGGCTCCACAGGTGGCTGTGTGTGGCTTGAGGCCAGATGAGATGGTGTAGCCAGGGAGGGAGCTGGGAGCTACAGGTGGCTGGGGCCTGGGGTGAACAGCAGCGGCAGAGGGGCCACGGTAACCAGCCATGCGTGGGACCAATGGTTTCCAGGTCTTGGACCAATGCAGCTGGTGGTGGGTGGGGGGATGGGGAAAGGAAAGTAAGAGTCTTTATATGAACTCACTTTCGGAGAGCCTCACAGTGTCACCTGTGCCATTGCCATCTTACCAGAACTCCCTTATTTCACATTTCTTTTTTTTTTTCTTGAGTTGGAGTCTCACTCTGTTGTCCAACCTGGAGTGCAGTGCCTGCCCCCGGCCACCACAGCCTCAACCTGCTGGGCTCTGGCGATCCTTCCACCTCAACCTTCCGAGTAGCTGGAATTACAGGTGTGAGCTCCCACGCCTGGTTAATTTTTTGATTTATTGTAGAGATGAGGTCTTGTCTGCCCAGGTGGGCCTCGAACCTGTGGGCTCAGGCAATCCACTCACCTCAGCTTCCCAAAGGTGCGGGATTACAGGCTGAGACACCAAGTCTGGCTATTTCACATTTCAAACAAATTTTGTAAGCCTCAAGGACATTTGAAATAAGGCTCTACTCCAAGGCAAGGCATGCCATATAATCTGAAAATCTGAAACAAAAGTTATTTACTTATTTATATACCCAAATAATATGCTATTATTACTGGGTCACATGAGGTTACTAATTTGAGATAACTCTAAAGTTGGAAATCTATAACTATGAAATGGACTTTCTTATTTTTCAGTTTGTTTCAAAGCTTTCTCATCATTTGATAGAATAAAAGGGCCCTCCTTTTTAAAAGCTTTTATCATTTCATGTGTAGTTGGACGTTGAAAAACAGAATGGAGCCAGATGACTTACTGAATGTCAAAACATATTTGTGTTTATGCCCTTTGGGCAGACTTAGAGATCATCAGTGATTGAGTTACTTCAATCTTTTGTTCTTTTGCCTAATCTAGGACTCATATTAACATGAGTTAAGTAAAGGTATTAAAATATTTTTGCATATTTTTAAAAGAATCATGTCAGATCTGGCTATGTATATCTATTAAGGCCTTTGCACTCTATCCAGAGTTTTGTTTCAGATAAAATGCAAAAAGGTATTTTAGATGAACACATGCATCTCTTTGTAAATATTCAACCAATTAAAATATTACAGTCACTCTTATACTCTAGTAATATAATAGATCGATACAAAGTCTCTTACAGAATTAACCAGTCTATTTTTAGAACAGTGATTAAGTCATGAAACTGCAACAAGATTCCTAGGTATGTGTGAATTTGCACTAGTTACTAAATATCTCTCTATGCTTTGGTTTTCTCATCTATAAAATGAGAATATTCATAGTTCCTACTTCATGGGGTTATGGCAAAGTATAAAATAATATGTGTAAAAATCTCCAAACTACTCAATACAGATAAGCTGTCACGGTTGTCTCTTAACAATCCTCCACCCTATGTGCTTGTCCTATTGAACTATTTGAACAGTATTCCCTGTTTACTCTTGCTTCTACATGTTTACATAGGCTGAATCCTAGTTGTAAAATACAGCATCTCTTCATTCCCCACAGCTTACTTAGTTTCTTCTTATTTATAATTTTAAGATATGCATCAATTTCACAAGGAAACCTTCCCTGATCTCTTGTCATAACTAGGTCAGATGCTTCTCTGTGCTGTGCTCACAGTACTGTTTTCATTTCTAGCCATGGAGCTTACCTGTCTGTATCTCAGCAAATTGTAAATTCTCTAAGGGTAAGGATCATGTTTCCATTCCTAATGTTTTTTTTTGTTTTTTTTGTTTTTTTTGTTTTTTTGTTTTCATTAATCAGTATTTTTTATTATGGTTTTGTGGGGTACAGTTAAGGGTTAGGTGTACAATGACATTTCATTCAGGCACCCTGTAGATAAGAAGTGTTTTCCCATCCCCTGACAGATATTTGCTACTGTTAATC
>NW_007232759.1:0-11438 GCF_000164805.1 Carlito syrichta | reverse complement strand
TGCTCCACCATAATGGTTGACCTAGTGACTGGCCATTGTCTGTTATGGATATCACTGTGAGTAGCCCTCCACTGTATTGGTGGCCCAATCCTCAGTGATAAGTGCCCAAGTGACTGACTATATTCAGTGATGACTGCCCCTCCTCTGTGATAGGTGCCCAGTGACTACACCTCCTTTTTGATGGGTGTCTCAGTGACTTGCCTGCCTCTGATTTTTTCCCCAGCAACAAGTTATCTCCATAATATATGCCCTAGTGACTAGCTCTCCATTGTGATTGGTGTCATCGTGACTTTCCCTGTTGTGTGATGGGTGTTCCATTGACTGGTCCGACTCTGTATTGGGTGCCCCAATGACCGATTGTCATCCATTACTGGTACCCTAGTGACTTGCCCTTTTCTGCAGTGGGATCCACAGTTACAACCCTCTTCTTTGATGTGTGCCTCAGTGACAAGCCCTATTCTGTGATACATGCTATTTTCACTGCCTGTTCTCTGTTATGAATGCCCCAGTGACTGGACCTCCTCTGTGAAAAATGCCCCAGTAACTGATTCTCCTTTGTGATGGGTGCCCTAATGACTATACTTCTCTAATTGCTGCCCCAATGACTGGTTCTTAATGGGTACCCTAGTGACTTATCCTCTTCTATTATGGGAGACCCAGTGATTAGGCTTCATCAATAATCTGTGTTCCAATGACTGGCCATTCACCAAAATGAATACCCAAGTTGGTATCCTTCCTTTGCAATGGGTGTCCCAATAACTGGGAGTCCTCTATAATTGATGACCCAGTAACAAGTTCTCCTTTGTTTCTCTGTGGCTTGCCCTCCTCTGTGTTGGGTGTCCCAGTGACTGTCCGTCCTCTGTGATTGTTTTCCCAGGACTGGCCCTTATCCATAATGAGTGTCAAGTGACTGGTTCTTCTCAGTTATGAGTGCCACAGTGACTAATCATCCTTTGTGATGGGTGGCCCAGTGACTGGGCTCCTCCTAATGGGTGCCCCAGTGTCTGGACCTCATCTGTGATAGATGCCTCAGTGACAGACTGTCTTCTGTGATGAGCATGATTGCCACAGGGATTGGCTCTCCTCTGTGATGAGAGTTACCCAGTGAATGATTCCCCTTTATGATGGTTGTCCCATTGACTGTCTCTCCTCTGCTTGGATGCTGCAGTGACTGGTCCCCCTTTATGATATACACCAATTGACTGGCACTCTTCTGTGATGGGTGCCATAGTGACTGGCACTCCTTGGTGTTAGATGTCGAAGTTACGGGTCCTCCTTAATGATCAGTTCCCCCATAATTTCCCTCATTGCTAGCCCTCTTCTGGAATGGGTGCCCCAGTGGTTAGCTTTCCTTCCATGGTGCCACAGAGTCTGTACCTGCTCTGAGATGGATGACCCAGGGACTGACTCTTTTCTGTGATCAGTACCTCAGTGATTTGCTTTCAGTTTATAATGAAAGCCTAGTGACTTGCCCTCCTTTGTGATGTGTATCCTGGTGACTCTCAGTCTTCTGTGATGGCTGTGCCAGTGACTGACCCTCCTCCATCATGTGTATCCCAGTGACTGGTATTCTTCTGTGATAGGTGCTCAAACTGGTCCTGCTCCATTGTGGGTTCTCCAGTGACTGGTCCTTCTCTGTAATTGTTGCCATAGTTTCTGACCCTCCTTCATAATGGTTGCCCAAGTGGCAAGCCCTTTATTGTGATAGTTTTTCCACTTAAAGAGTCTCCTCTATAAGGGGTGTCTGACCCTCCTTTGTGATTGGTGGTCCAGTGACTGGACCTCCTACATAATGTGTGCCTCATTGACTGGGCCTCCCCTGTGATTGTTACTCTAATGACTAGCTTTCATATATAATGAGTGTCCCACTGGCTAGCACTTCTTTTTGATATGTGTCACAATAACTGGGTCTCCTCCTTAAAGGGTGCCCCAGTGATTTGTCCACCATTTTAATGGGTGTCTAAGAGACTGATCCTCCTCCATAATGTGTGTACCAGTGACTGGGCCTCCCCTCTGATTGGTGCCTCAGTGACTTGCCTTCATATATGATGGATTCCCCAACGACTACCCTTCTACTACCCTTTTATGTCATGGGTGTCACAGTTACTGGACCCCCTCCATAATGGTTGCTTTAGTGACTAGACTCCTCTGTGATTTGTGCTCCAGTGACTGGTATTCTCTGTGATCAGTGCCCCAGTAACTAGCCATCCTCTGTGATTATTGCCCCAATTTCTGGGGCTCCTACATAATGTATGTCCCAGTGACTGGCCCTCCTCTCTGTTGGATGCCCCCAGTGACTGGTTCTTCTTCATAATAAGTGTTTCATTTACTGGACTTTCTCTGTGATTGATGGCCCAATACCTAGCCCACCTCCAAATTTGTTGTTCCCATTACTAACCCTTCTCTGTGATGGGTGATCCAGTAACTGGGCTTCCTCCATAATTGGTGCTCCAGTGATTAGCTCTCCAATGTGATGTCTGTCCTCCTATGTGATGGTCAGTCACTAGAGTACCAATCACAGAGGAAGTCTAGTCACTAAAGCAACCATTATGGAGAGGACCCAGTCACCATGACACCCATGACATAAAAGGGTAGTAGAAGGGTAGTCATTGAGGAACCTATCATATACAAAGGCAAGTCACTGAGACCATTGTCCCCCTGACTGGTTTTTCTGTGATAGATGTCCCAGTGACTGAACCTTCTCTATAATGGGTGCTCCGTGACAGAACTTCTTCCATAATGGATACTCCAGTGACTGTTCTCCTCTGTTAGTAGTTTCACAATGACAAGTCTTTCACTCTGCGGGTGTCCCAGTAACTAGCTATCTTCTGAAATGGTGACCCCATTATGGGCCTGCCTCTGTGATTGAAGCATCAGTGATTGGTCCTTCCCTTTATGGGTGCCCTAGTGACTCCCCTTCCTTTGTGATGGGTGCCTCAGTGACTTGCCATACTCTGTGATAGTTGAGCCAGTGACTGGCCCTCTATAGTGGTAGCTGTTCCGGTGAATAGCCCTTCTTTGTTATGGGTGCCTCAGTGACTGGGACTCTTCTGTGATCAGGACCCAGTTACTGTCTCTTCTCTGTGATTGGTGCCTCAGTGACTGTACCTCCTTTGTGATTCATATCTCACTGACTGACTCTACACTATGATTCATGTTACAGTGACTGGTTTACTCTTTAATTGGTTCTCCAATGTGTGGTCCTCATCTGTGATGGGGACTCCAGCGACCTTCTTTCCACCATGATGGTCTTACCAGAGACTGGATCTCCTCAGTGATGGTTACTCCTGTGACTGGAAATCCACTACAATATGTGGTTCTGAGACTCGCACTTCACTTTGATGGATGTCCCAGTGACTGGCTCTCCTCTGTGTTGTATGTTGAAGTGATTAGGCCTCCTTCATAATTGCTGTCCAGTGACTAGACCTTTTCCATTATAGGTGCCCCAGTGACAGGGCCTCATTTGCAATTGGTGCAAAAGTGACCGGCCCTCCTATATAAAGGTTGTCCAAGTGACTAACTCTCTTCAGTGATGTTTGTACAAGTGACTGACCCTCCTCCATAATGGATGCTCCAGTGACTGGATCTACTCTGTAATTTATTTCAGTGCCTACCTCTCCCCTGTGATGGTTGCCCCAGTAACTAGCCTTCCTTTGTAAGGGGTGCCCAGGTAACTGGCCTGCTTCTTTGATGGGTGCCATAGTGACTGGTCCTCTTCTGTTATGGCTGTCACAACTCTGTGATAGATGACACAGGCCTGTCCCTTCTCTATGATAGGTGCCCGGGTGACTGGTCCTCTTTTGGTGTTTCTTTTTTGTGTAATGGTTGTCCCAGTGACAGGCATTTCTCTGTGATGAGTTCTTCAGTGATTACACCTCCTCTGTGGCAGCTGCCCCAGTGATTGACCCTCCTTCATGATTGATATCGCAGTGACTGTAACCACTCAGTGGTTGGTGCCACAATGACAAGCCCTCTTATGTGATGGGTATCTCAGTGACTAGCCCTCCTCTGTGATGCATGCCTTTGTGGCTGGCCCACCTCTGTATTTGCTGCCACATTGACAGGCCCTGATCTGTGATGGGTGCCCAAGTGACTACTCCTGATCTGTGATGGTTGCATTAGTGAATGAATCTTCTCTTAGATTGGTGCCACAGTGACTAGACCTCACCTCATCTGTGTTAGGTGCCACATGAGTGGCCCTCATCTGTAATGGTTGTTCCAGTGGCTGGCCCTCCTCCAAATGAGTGCCCCAGTGGCTCACCCTCTTCTGTGATGGGTGCCTCAATGACTGTCATTTCTCTGTGATTGGTGCCACAGTAACTGGTCCTCCTCCATTATGGGTGTCCCAGTGATTGGTTCTCTTCTGTGATTGGTTCCCCAGTGACTGGCTCTTCTCCATATTGTTTACCCAGTGATTAGCCCAACTTGTGTTGGCTGTTCCACTTATTATGCCTTCTTCATAATGGATATCACACTGACTTTGTGATGGACGTTCCAATGACTGAACCTCTTCCATAACTGATGCCTCAATAATTGGACCTCCTCTGGGATTGATGTCCCAGTGAGTTGTCTTTACATATAATGTGTGCCCCAACTTTTAGCTATCTTCTGTGAAAGGTGTCACAGTGACTGGTTTCCCTCCCTGTTTCCCCAGTGACTGGACATCCTCTGGGATTGGTGCTTCAATTAATCACCATACTTTGTTATTGGTGCCACAGTGATTAGTTAGACGTATTTTGTGATGGTTGTCCTAGTAAATGGGACTCCTCCAAAATTGTTGTCCCAGTGACTAGCCTTCCTCTGTGCTAGGTGCCTCATTATCTTGGACTCCTCCATAATAGTTTCCTCTGTAACTGGCCCTCATCTGTGATGGTTGTCTCAGTGACTGGTTATTTTCCATAGTAGATACTCAATTGATTGAGTCTCCATTGTGGTTGGCACCCCAATAACTTGCCATCCTCTGTGATGGGTGCAGCGGTGACTAGCCTTATTTTGTGATGGATGTACTAGTAACTGGCCCTCCTATAAATTGGGTGCCACAGTACCTAGCCCTCCCCTTGAATGTTTGCCCTGTTTTTTTCCTCCTTACTAATGTGTTCCTGTGATTGTTCCTCCCAGTGACTTGCTACCACGACAATAGGTGGTTCATTATCTGGGTCTTTTCTGTGATTAGTGCTCCAGTGGTTGTCCTTCTTCCAAATTGGGTACCCCAGTGACTAGTCCTGCTCTGTAATGGGTGTTCTAGTAACTGGTAATTCTCCATGATTTATGTCACAATAAGTAGTGTTCTATGTGTTGGGTGCCCCAGTGACCTAATCTCCTCTGTGGTGGGTATTCCTATGACTGGCTCTCCTCTGTGATTGATGCCCTAATCAATAGCCTCCTCTGCAATGGGAGCCCAGGACTGATTCTCCTCAATGAAAATTTCATAGAGACTGATCTTCTCTGATGGTTACCTTAGTGAGTAGATTTACTCTGTGATAACTGCTCCAGTGACTGGGTCTTCTACATAATGGGTGCCACAGTGAGTAACCCTCCTCCATTATGGGTGCCCCAGTAACTGTGCCTCCTAGTCAATTTGTGCCCCAGTGACTTGTCATCCTCCTTAATGGATGCTCTAGTGACTGGGCCTTCCCTGTGATGTGTGTCCCAGTAAGTGAGTGTCTCTAAAATGGGTTATCAGTGACAAGTTCTCTTTTGTGATGGATGTCCCAGTGATTGGCCCTCCTCATTTATGGGTGCTCTAGTGACAGCCTTTCTTTGTGATTGTTTTCCCAGTAACTAGAACTCCTCATTGATTGGTGCCACAGTGACAGGACGTTTTTATTATTGTTTACCCAGTGACTGGACCTTCTCCAAAATGAGTGCCTCATTGACTGGTCCTCTTCTGTATTGCTGCCAAAGCGACAAGCCCTCCTCTTTGTGGGTGACCCAGTGATTAGCCCTCTTGTATTATGGTGTCCTTCCTCTGTGGTGTGTGCATCATTGCTGGCCCTTCTCTGTGATGGAAGTCCCAGTGAATTGTTCACTTCTGTGAGCACCGTCCCTGTGACTGGTCCTTCACTGTGATGTGTTTCTCAGTGACAGGTTCTGCTCTGTTTGAGTGCCACAGTGACTAGGCCTCCTCTGTAATTGTAGATACAGTGAGCAACACTCCTCTTTAATTGCTGACACAGTGAATAACCCTCATCTGTGATTGGTAGTCCTGGGACTAACCTCCTTTCTGATGGGTGCCCCATTGACTGGCCCTCCATCTTTATTGGTGTTCCAGTGACTGGACTCCTTTGTGATAGGTGCCCCAATGAATTGTTCTCTTCTGTTTTTGTGATCCAGTAACTGGCTCCTCTATGTGATGGGTTTCTCAGTCATTGGCTGTCTTCTGTGATGAGGGCCTGGTAATAATTCTTCTTCTCTGATGTGTGCCTCTGTAGCTAGGTCACTTCCATAATTGTTGCCCCAGCGAATGACCCTACTCTGAGAGGGGAGTCCCATTGACTGGGCTTCCTCTATAATGGGCTCCCCAGTGTCTGGGCCACCTTTGTGATGGGTGTCACTGTGACTGACCCTCCTCCAAAATGGATGCCATGGTGAATCGCCCTCCTCTATCATGGGTGCCCTAGTGACTGGACTCCTTCTATAATGGTTGTTCCGTTATAGACTGGACCTTCTCTGTGATTGTTTTCTCAGTGCCTGCCCCTCCTTTGTGACTAGGGTTCAGTGACTGCTCCTCCTCTGTGATTGATGCCTCAGTGACTAGCCCTCATCCATAATGGATGCTGTAGTGAATAGCCCTCCTCTGTAATGAGTGCCTCAGTGACTCACTCGCCTCTACAATGGATGTCCCAATGATTTGCTGTCCTCTGTGATTGTCATACCAGTGACTGTACTTCCTTCATACCGGGAACCCTCGTGACTAGTCCTCTTTAGCGATGAGTTCCCCAGTGACTGATCCTCCTCTGTGATGGGTACACCAGTAAAAGGCCTTCCTTTGTGAATGATACCTCAGTTACACTCTCTCCTCCATTATGTGTACCCCAGTGACTGGACATGTGATTGATGCCTCAGTGATTGACCCGTCATCCTAAATGGTTACCTCAGTGACTAGACCTCTTCTGTGAAGATTTTCCAAATGACAAATCCTCCTTCATAATTGTCACCATTACTAGATCTCTGTTGTGGGTGCCAGAGTGTCTAACCATCGTCTGTGTGATTGTAACAGTTACTAGCCCTTCCCTGTGACAGTTGCCATCTTGATTGGCCTGCCTCTGTAACAGGTGTCCCAGTGACTGGCTCTCTTCTGTTCTGGGTACCCCAGTGATTGCGCTTCCTCTGTTATTGGTGCCCAAGTGACTTAGCATGTTCAGTGATGAAAATTCCAGTGAATGTTCCTCCTCTGTGATTGGTGACCCTGTGACTGGGCCTCCTCTGTAATGGAGTGGCAGTGACAGTCTCTTCTCCATTATGGGTGCCTCCCCCATAATGAACATCATCTATGACTAGTGTCCCAGTGACTGGCCCTCAACAATAATGTTTACCTCAGTGACTATCATTCATCTATGAAGGTTGTCCCAATAACTGGGCCCTTCCATAATGGTTGCCCCATAGACAACCTGTTATGTGGTTACAGTGAGTAGGCCTCCAATGTGTTGCGTGTCCCAATCACTAACCCTCCTTTGTGTTGTGTACCCCAATGATTCATTCTCATCTGTGATGGGTTTTTCAGTGACAGGCCCTACTCTATGATACATGCCCTAGTACTGAGCAGCCTCTTTAATGGGGGCCCAGGAAACTGGACCTCATTAGTGATGGATGTCCGAGTGACTAGGTTTTCCTGTGATTGCTGCCCAGTGAATGAGTCTCCTATATGATGGATCCCCCATGACTATCCTTCCTCCATTATGTGTGCCCCAGGGACTGGATATTTTTGGTGATTAGTACCACAGTGACTACCCTTCCTTCAAAAAGGGGGCCCCTGTGACTCTCCTTCCTCTGTGTTGGGTATTCTAGTATCTGAGTTTACTTCATAATGGGTGCCACAGTTACTGGTCCTGGACTGTTATGAGTTTCCCAGTGACTGGTCCTCCACTTTGATTGGTGTCCCAGTGACTGGCATTCCTTCAAATGGTTACCCCAGTGATTAGCTGGGGACAGTCATTGGGGCATCCATCATATATAAAGGCAAGAAATTGGGACACCAATTTCAATTAGCAGTGATTAACTCTCCTTGTGGTGGGTGTCTCACTTAATGGGCCTCCTCAATAGTGGCCTCCCCAGTGACTAGACTTTCTTTGTGATAGGTGCCTACGTGACTGGTCCCTCTCCATGATGGGGCTAACCCTTATCTGTAGTGGTTGTCTCAGTGACTAGTCCTCCTCAAAAACTGATTCTCCAATGACTCAACTGCCTTTGTGTTGGATGTTCCATTGACTGGCATTCCTCTGGGATTGGTGCCCCATTGACTGGGACTCCTCCATATTGGTGACCCAAAGACTGGCACTCTATTTTAACTGTACTAGTTACCATGCCTCCACTGTGATTGTGCCCAGTGACTGGACCTTCTCCAAATGTCTGTCCTAGTGTATAGCTCTCCAAGTGTTTGGGTGTCCCATTTACTGAGATTCCTCCAAATAATTGCCCCAGTGATTTTCTCTCTGTGATTGGTGTACCAGTGACTGGGCCTCCTTAATAATGTGTGCCACAGTGATGGGGCCTCACATGTGATTGTTGTCCCAATTTCTTGCCTTCATATATGATGGATGCCCCAATGACTGTCCCTACACTTTTATAGGTGTCCCAGTGACTGACCTCTTCTGTGATGGGTGCCACAGTGAATTGTTTCCCTCTGTTATGGATGCCACAGTGAGTGGCACATCTCTGTGTTGGTTGTTCCAGTGAATGGGTCCTCCTGTGTTGGGTGCCCCGTCCTTAGCCTTGTTCTGTGATCAGTGCCCAGGTGACTGACCTTCTCCATTATGGGTGCCTGAGTTACTGGCCCTCCTCTATGATGGGAGTACTACTAAATGGGCCTCCTCCATAATGTGTGCCCCAGTGTCTAGCCAATTGTGCGATGGTTGGCCCAGTTACTGGCATTTCTCCAAAATAAGTGCCCAAGTGATTTACCCTCCTATGTGATAAGTGCCCTAGCAACTACCCTCCTCTTTGATGGGTGCCCCAGCATATCGATTTCTGTGTTATGGGTGCCCTTGTGACTGATACTCCTTTGTGATGGGTGTCCCAGAGATAGGCTCTTCTCTGTGATAGATGCACCACTGACTGAACCTCCTCTATAATATGTGCCTAAGTGACTGTTCCACTTTATTGGTGAGTGCCCCAGTGACTGGCCTTTCTCTGTGAAATGTGATGAATGTATTCTGTGATGAGTGCCCGATGACAAGTTTTACTCTGTGATCACTGCCCTAGTGACTGGGTCCCCTAAATAATGTGTTCAACAACGATTAGTTTTCCTCTATTTTGGATGCCCGTTATTAGCCCTCCTCTGTGATGGGTTTGCTGTAAATCGGTCTCCTGCATAATGGATGCCTCAGTGACTGGCACTTCCATTATGAGTACCCAAGTTACTGGACCTCCTCTGAAATTGGAGCCCCATAACTAGTTCTCCTCCATAATGATTGTCTCAGTGATCATTGCCTCAGTGAGTATACCTCATCAGTTATGAGTGCCATAGTGACTGGCCTTCCTTTTTTTTCAGTGCAACTCGCTCTTCAGTGTGACTTGCTCTTCTTCTAATGGATGCCCTAGTGACTATCATCTGAGATATGTGCCTAGACCTCCTCTGATGGATTCCCCAGGTAATGAGCCTCTTCCTAATGAGTATCCCAGTAACTGGCTCTCCTCTGTGATAGGGGGCTCTGTGATTGACCCTTCTCTGTGATAGGTCCCTCAGTGACTGTGCCTCTTTTGTGATGGGTTTTTCAGTAACTAGCCCTCATCGATAATTGATGTCCTAGTGACTAGTCTTCTGTGTGGGTAGCAAAATGACGGGGTCTCTTCTGTGATGATAACCCAGTGACTAGTCTCCTCTGTGAGAGTTGTTCCAGCTACTGGGTATCATCCATGATAGGTGCCCCAGTAGCTAACCCCTCTTCTGTGATGGGTATCCAATGATTAGTCCTCCTTGGTGATAGATGCACCAGTGACAAGGCCTCCTTTTAAGTTTTGCGCCTGTGACTCTTCATCCTCTCTGATGAATTCCCAGAGACTGGTTCTCCTCCATTATGGGTGCCCAAGTGACTGGTCCTCATCTATGGTTTGTGCCCCATTTACTGGTCTTCCACCATATTAATTTTCTCAGTGACTAATCCTCCTCTGAGAAAGTTGTCCCATTAACTGTCCCGCTTTAATATTGGGTGCCCCAGTGACTCATACTTTTCTGTTATCGGTGTCCCAGTGTCTTGTCCTCCTCTGTTATGGATAGCACATACAGTGAGTAGCCCTTGTCTGTGGTGACTGTTCCAGTGACTGACCATCCTCTATGATGGGTTCCCAGCACTACACTTTCTCTGTGATTAATGTTCCAGTGACGGGCCCTCATATGTGATTTGTTCTCCAGTGACTGGTCCTGCTCTCTGAAGAATACCCCATTGACTGATTTTTCTCTGTTAGTGTCCTTAATTGCTTTCCCTCCAATTGATAGTTCAGTGACTGTGTCTCCTAAATAATGGTTGTCTCTGTGACTAGCCTTCCTGCATGTGAGTACTCCAGGGACTGTCACCCTCTGGTGATTTGTGACACAGTGACTGGTCCTCCTCCATAATGGATGCCTATTTGACTACCCCACTTTTGTAATGGGCATACCTGTAACTTGGCGTCCTCCATAATGGGTGGCCCAGAATCAAGTCCATCTTTGTTATGGCCATCCCAGTGACTGGCCCTCCTCAAAGATTTTTGCCCAATAACTGACCCTCCTTTGTTATTGGTATCCCAGTGACTGGCCCCTTTCTGTTATTGGTGCCACAGTGGAAAGCCTTCCTCTCTTTGGGTGTCTCATTGAAGAGCCCTTCTGTGTGAGGGTTGCCCCTGTGACTGTTCCACATCTATGATGGGTGCCCATGAATGGCCTTCCTCTGTTATGGATGTCCCATGACAAGCCCTCCTCTATGTGGGTGTCTCAGTGATAAGCCCTTCTGTGTGAAGGTTTCCCTTGTGACTGTTCCACCTCAATAGTGGATGCCCCAGTGACTGACCCTCCACTTTGATGGGTGCCCCAATGAGTAGACCTCTGTGATGTGTGACCAATGATTGGGCCTCTTCTGTGATAGCTATCTTTGTGATTGACCCTCATCTGTGATGAGTGCCTCAGTGACTGACTTTCCTCTATGATGGATGCCCCACAGATGGGGCATCATTTGTAATCAGGACCACAGTGATTGACTCTCCTTTGTGATAAGTGCCACAGTGACTGTCCCTCCTTTATGTTT
>NW_007232758.1:0-21456 GCF_000164805.1 Carlito syrichta | reverse complement strand
TTATTTTTTATCCAGGCTCGGTGGCTCAGCCTGTAATCCCGCACTTTGAGGAGGCTGAGGTGAGTGGATTGCCTGAGCCCGCGGGTTTGAGACCCACCTGGGCAGCTTGGCGAGACCTCATCTGTACAATAAATCAAAAAAAAAAAATTAACCGGGTGTGGTAGTCCATGCCTGTAGTTCCAGCTACTTGGAAGGCTGAAGTGGAAGGATCTCCGGAGCCCAGCAGCTCGAGGGTGCGGTGGCTGGGAGCGGCCACTGCACTCCAGTCTGGGTGACAGAGTGAGACTCCAACTCAAAAAAAAAAAAAAGAATTTTTTTTAATATCACCTTCTTATATGTTTATTTTCATGGAATTGCCTATAATCAGTTTCAGAATGTCATGCAAAGTTGTTTATACCTTCACTTTAGCCCTCTTTGTAGATGATAATTTTAAGTGAGAAAATTCTCTCAAAAGGCTGAGATGGTAAGCTCAGAGAATTTCTGCTAAAAAGGAACACTCTCAATTCGAAATTGCTTTATTGAAATGTTTTAATAAATCAGCACGTATTTTTCACTAGTATTTGGCTTTTGCCTTTTGTTAGATTACCTTTTTAATAATATAATTTAACAAGATAAAACTAGTCAAATAATGTGGTGTATTTGTGACTCTTTTTAGCGGTTCACACAACTTACATGTTGAAAATGTATAGGACTCCTCAATATTATTTCATTCCAATACAAAATATACAATTATTTGCATATAAATGTACTAAAGCAAAGATGATTCCCACAATTGAGAAATTACAAAATAAAGGGAATTATAATATTAAATATTTTACATATTTGAGCTTTTATTATCTTAGTGTATACTTGTTTTTTTTGTATAAACTGCAAAACTTTGCTTTTTGAAAGTTTTGATTTTTTTAAAACAATTCCAGGTGATTAAAACTTTCAACATGAAATATTTTGGGATGTACAGATTCCAATTATTTTGTCCAAAGTGCAACAGAAATTGGGATACTTGTTTTCTAACAATAACAATAATAAAGAAGATTAAAGGAGAAGGAGGAAGAGGAGGAAGAGGACTATGCCACGTAGGACACGTGTTTCCTCACACACATTCCACACATTCCTTCCCACCTGTAGACTGTCTTCTCCTGACTTAACACAGCTCAGTTCCCAGGACACTACCAGTCCTGCACTGATTTGAAAGGTGTGTGCGTCTCACGTGGTCCAAGGGCCACCCAGCAGAGGAATGGCCATGGAACATTGTTCCCACACCCCATGCCTACCACCAGCCCTTTTGGGGACTTCTGTCTCCCCACTGACCTTCTCTCCTGGTGCTCACCATTGTGGTCACCAGCTTCTGTATTCCTAGCTTCCACCTCAGATTTCAGGAAACCAAAGCACACATGCCTGCCTTTGCTCCTGGGCACAGGATAGACTGTTGTTGGGGCACACAAAACTCCCAGAGCACCACTCGGTTAACCTCTACTCTTCCATTATGCCTTCACTGTCAAAGAGACCTAGGCTGACCACACTGTTTCACATAGAATGTGACCTTTCTCCCAGTCGGATACTTAACCTGGCATACTCTCTCTCCTTTAACTTTGTATGACACTGACTACTTTCTACTGTCCTTTATGTGAGACTGACTTGTCTCATTTAGCATTCATAAGGTGCTTTACCTGCTACAATGCAGATCCGGGAAAGCTCAAGTCTTTCTGGTAATTTCATTAATACTTCCCAAGTACTAAGACAATGTTGGAGGGCTCTGTAAATATGTGCTTCAAAAGGGGGACTGAATAAGTTAGTGAATGAATGGATTCATCAAGAATTAGCTGTGTGACTATAAAGAGATCGCTTTCTTCCTTCCATATACAAACAGTAAATCATAAACATTATATCAGTAACTTGAAATGTACTTAAGCATAACAAATATAAGAAAAACTGCATAAATGATTTTAAAACATAAGTAAAATTCAATACATATTTAAGATCACGTTTTTAAGTTCATGTCGCCCTCACTTTCAATACTATGGCTCATTTACAAGTTTTGTTAATTTGGGTTAAGAAAGATGGGGAGAGACTATTAGGAAAACCCCTGGACATTTTGAGGCATCTTGGCTAAACCACATGGAAAGGTTGCACTCAAGCTATAACAGCTATAGTGGTAATGTAAATATTCTGTAAAGCCTCTAACTCTCTGACCAATCAATACCCATAGAGTCATCCCTTCTGACAACAATCTGCCATTTTTACTTTTTTGGTTTCTTAGCCCATTCAGGCCACTAGAACAGAATATCATGCACAGGGTAGCTGATAAACAATAGAACTTGGCTTCTCCCAGTCTGGGATCCTGGAAGTGCAAGGGCAAGGCACCAGCCAGCTAGGTGTCTGGGGAGAGCAGTTTTCTGATTCACAGATGGCACATTCTCCTGTGCTCTCACCTGAAGGGGCAAGGGAGCCCCTTTTATAAGGACACTAATCCCACCTCAGAGATTCACCCTTGTGACTTAATCACCTCCCAAGGCCCCACTTCCTAACACCATCAAACTGGGGACTGGGTGTCAATGTATGAATTTAAGAGAGACACAAGCATTCAGCTTATAGAAACATTCTTTTCTTTTCTTTTCTTTTCAATCAGAATCTCATTCTGTCACCCAAGCTGGAGTGCAGTGGCACACTCATGGCCACCATAGCCTTGACCTGTTGGGCTCAGGCGATCCTTCCTCCTTAGTCTTCCGAGTAGCTGGAACTACAGGCATGCACCATCAAGCCTGGTTAATTTTTCTTGATCTATTGTAGAGGAGAGGTCTCGCAAAGTTGCCCAGGCTTGTCTCAAACTCGTGGGCTCAGGCAATCCTCTCACCTCTGTGTCCCAAAGTACTAGGATTGTACACCATGCCCAACCAGAAACATTCATTTAAGGACATTTTAAAATACAATTTCAGTTTTGGAGCAGCCTTATATTTACAGAGTTATTGTGAAGATAGTACAGAGAGTCCTTTTGTACCCTGTACCCAGTCTCCTTTCTTATTAGCATATTAGTATAACCCTTTTGTCACAATTAATGAACCAAAATTCATATATTATTATTAAATCAAGTCAGTGCTGTCTTCAGGTTCCCTCCTAGCATATCCAATAACTTTCTTCTGTCCCGGCATCCCACCCTGACTATCACCTTCCATTTAGAAGTTGTATCTTCTCAGGCCTCTCTGGGCTATGATATTGCTCATAATTCCCTGTTTTGAATATGTGGACAGCTGGGAGGGTGCTGGTCAGGAGTTCTGCTGTTTTTTTCCCCAGCCCTCATCAATGGCCGAGTGGGAAGATCTGTGTGTTTATATAAACCCTCGTCGGCATATCTCCCTATGTTTATCCATAAACATCTTCATCTATATTAAGCTGAAACACATTCACTCGATGTCTGTGACATTCTCATGACCATGTGTGTCATTCTGGGGTCTTCCCTGTCTTGTCTGTAACCTCCTGCCCTGCAGAGGGATGCCTGGCCTGCCATTCACCACCCAGCCACGTCATGGCTTAATTCCAGTGTGTATGTGTCAGGTGCTCTGAGCTGATTATCCTAATGCTCATGGGAAGAACATTATCAGAGACAGTGGGGTTTATGCATCATTCATTTTGCCACAATTATTACAAAAGCTACTATTTTCCAAAGTGACTTCGCTCAGAGAATAGACAAATCAGCCAAGACTTCTTCAAGGGATCTACCCATTCAACTTTCTCCCCGCCGTCCTGATACCCTGGGAAACACAGACATTTTCTTTTCTTTTTCTTTTTCTCTTTCTTTTAGTGGCACTATAATTTATTTATTTGACCGGAATGCATTGCAAGCTCTAGGCAATCCCTGATATTTTCACCACCACTCTAGTATTGCCTTTCAGAAAGTCTCATAATTAGTATTCTCAACGCGGACACTTTTCAAGACCAGTTTCTGTCACGTAGCAACACACATGTGTGCCTCATCACCTGCCTCTGTGGCTTTCTAGCCCACTTCTTTCTGTCACTGAATAATCATACATCTGGTGGATGCCATACAAATTAACATCAACTCACTTATTAGATTACACTTCCCTCAAGCTTTTGGCAATTCTAAATCAAGTTGCTGTCCACCTTAATACACAGGCTTTTGTGAGGGCATACATTCTCGATTAAGTTGGACAAACACCCACAAGCACGAATGCTGGATGATACAGACTGTTTTTAATCCTGCAAGGAGTTGTGAGATCTCTCCCAAAGACGCTGTGCTGTCTCCACGACCACCTGCAGTGAAGGAGCGTTCTTCTGGATTCACCACCTGGCCAACAGTGGGCATCAGCTTTTTGGAATTTAACCTTTCTAACAGACACATACATTCTAATCGATAAGTCATTGTTTTTTGTTTTTGTTTTTTGAGTTGGAGTCTCACTCGGTCGCCCAGACTGGAATGCAGTGGTCGCTTTCAGCCACTGCAGCATCGCCTGCTGGGTTCCGGCAATCCTTCCGCCTCAGCCTTCCGAGTAACCGGAATTGCAGGCGCGCGCTACCATGCCCGCCTTATTTTTTTATTTATTGTAAAGATGAGGTCTCGCTGCCCAGGCGGGTCTCGAACCCGCGGGCTCAGGCAATCCACTCACCTCAGCCTCCCAAAGGCGCGGGACTATAGGCAGTCACTGTTTTTTTTTTAAAGAAAATACGTAATCTTTTAAACAAATGGTGGTAGAACAACTGCAGAGTTATATGCTAAAAAAAAAAAAATCCATAACTATCACAAAAATTATTTAAAGGTGGGTCAAAAACTAATATTGCGCAGAATTCCCTGATATTGCTCAGGGAATTCTCAGCAATATCATTGACACTTGCTAGAGAAGGATAACGATAAGCATTTTACAGGCTTATTTTCCATCTCCGTATCTTCTCTACTATGGTCTCTGTTCAGATAGCTTTCTTATTGATAAACAGATTGTTTTCTTATTGTCAAAATCAAAGTGTTATTTGTATAATTTGGATACAAGCTCGTTAACATATGTTTTTTTGCAAATATTTCCTGTGTTTTCCACAGGGCAGAGATTTTTCTTTTTAACACCATACAACTTATTCTTTTTTCTTTCATCAATTGGACTATTAACTTTGTATTCAAAAATGTATCACCAAATCTAAGCACACCTAGATTCTCTTATATATTTTCTTGAGAACTTTTATGGTTTAGTTTTTGACCCACCTTTACTTAATTTTTGTGATGGTTATAGATTCTTTTTTTTAGCATATAACTCTGCAGTTGTTCTACCACCGTTTGTTTAAAAGATTCTGTATTTTCTCTATTGAATTGCCTTTCCTTCTTCTGCAAACACAGTTGAATATATTTGTGTGGGTTTATTTCTGGGGTCCCTATTCTATCTCACTGATCTATTTATCTATCATTTCAACATTGCCATATTGTCTTAATCACTGTAGTTTCATAATAAATTTAAAAATCAAGTAGTATGAATCCTGCAACTTTGTTCATTATTATTGTGTTGATTGTTCTATGCTTTGCACCTTTGCATGTAGACTTTAGAATCCAGCTGTTAATATCTGCATACTTCCTAGCTGAGATTTGACAGTGATTTTTTTGAATCTCTATATGAATTTGGAAAGAATTGACATATTAACAATGTGGTACCTTCCCTTCCATGAATACAGAACACCATTCTGTTGATTTATGTGAATCCTCTTTGATTTTTGTTACCATGTTCTGTAGTTTTCTGTATATAGATTTGTTTATATTTTGTTAGTTTCATACTTAAGTTTTTCATTTATTTTACCACTAAATTTGTTTTTTTATTTTAAATTTCTAAAATAATGTTCGTATGCTCATTCAAACTTACCAACTTGAAACAAACCTTTGTGGTTGCTGTAACTATTTTTAGACATTGTTGAATTTTATTTGCCATTATTTTTTGAAGATTTTTGTAATAGCTTTAAAAATATTAAACTCATAAAAGTGTGCTTTCTGATTACAATGGAATTAATCAGAAACCAATATAAAAAATGCTAAATTCAAAATAGACAACACATTCCTAAATAAACAACAGGTCAAAAAGACATTACAAAAAAATGAGAAAACACTGTGCTATGAATGAAAGCACAGTATGTATAATCTTACAGGATGCAGTGACATCGTGCTCAGAGGGTCATTTAGACCTGAAAACAATAAAATCAAAATAATAGCAATAAAGATGATCTCAAGGCAACTTCATCTTTTACTCTAATGAACTGAAAAAGATTGTGCAAACTAAACCCCAAGCAAGCAGAAAATCAATGTAACCAAAAGTTGGATCATTGAAAGCGTTCAGACAAAGCAGAGAGTGCCTGTTCCCACATTCAAGTAAGGAAGGGGCATGCCAGTATCTCCTTGGTAGCACATTTCCTTCCATCATCAGCTAGAGAGGGCCAGTACAACTGGAGACAAGAAAGGGAATCTGAGGAATTGAGTTTCTATCCAAGCAGACCGCAGTTGAAGAACACACACACACACTTCTTGGACCACGATGTATCATGCTGGCCAGGAGGAAGGGTGCATGTGTGTGGAGGAGTGAATCTGTTGGCTGCAGCAAAGTTTTCAAAGTTTTCATTGTGTGACATTGCATACTACATTACCTCCTGTGAATTTCCTCCATTGGATGGGAGCAGAAGAGTTCAAATACACATCGAGAAACAGTTGGTTGACCCATCCAAAGACCTATATTGAGATATTGAAGAAATTAATTACTTACTTTTCTTCCTCAAAATAAGTAATCAGATAGATCCCTTTCTTTCAATTATGCTGACGTGGAACAAACTTAATTAAGCACTAGAGTTAGCGACTTAATTTTATCTTGTGATCACACTAATAAAAGTCAACACTGGTCAGGGGTTGTTTATATGTCAATTAAAGTAAATTCTTACTAGCCCTAATTAAGTTGTTGGTTCTGAAAAAGCTAGGTTTGGTCTCTAGGTATTTTAATAAATTAGTTGCACGTTTGAATTCTGTAAAACACAATTGTCACTGCAACACTCAAAGTTTATACACTTTCAGTAATATAAATTCTGCAATACAGACTCTCCTTTCTTTCAAAATTATTACATTTACAATAATGAGGTTGTAACTTTATTTAGTGTTTCTTCTAATAAAATTTAGATCTTATTAATAACTAATGTAATTTTTAAAAATTTGCAATTCAGTGTGTTAATAATATATTAATAACATATTGTTCTTATATTTATTATCTTGGGAATATTGTGTATTCTTTATTTGCAGTTACACTGGTGTCCTCAAAATAATTTGTATTCATTCCTTATAAATATTCATCTACAAAATTGTTATAATTAGGCATTGGGTACTCCAAAAATAGGAGCCTTTTCTTATTTATCCATAAGTATAAAAGTATGCATCCATAAACTCATTCTGAGCTGTGTCTTACATATGTGAAAATTATAGTGTAAATTGAACAAAATCATCTTGTACTCAGGTAGACATTCTATCATTATGCTCTGTAAACACATTGAAGGCATCCTAAATGGATAGAAATAAGACTTAATAACTATATTACCATATGTTTTATGTATTTTGGTTTTGTGAGTTGATGAAAGGAAAACTCTGGGATTTAATTTTATAAGTTTGGAAAATAAAAAATAATAGTGATATAACCTAACTCATTGTGCTGTTTTCAAAACTAGATGTTACATAAAGTAGCTTGCCCAATGTCTAGCCAGAGAAAATACTAAAGAAATATTGGATAGTCACCTGAACTGTCACTTTCAATATTAAAATTAACTCTACTTTTACCAATTTTTAAAATTATTTATGATAAATAACTTCACTACAGTGAAGACATTAATATTTTTGAGCGATAAGATGAAACATAGCTTCCAGTTTCTGCTCTAAAATGTAGGGGCTAGAAAAAGCAGCATCACTCCCATACCTACAAGGAAAAAGTGTCCAGCAACAAGCTTGTGGTTTTCTGTAAACTTACACAATCATCGAAGTTGGAAGACAGCCCACTTGCTCGAAGTCAAGGAAGAAATTGGTGCCTGCAGGGAAAAAGAGATTCAGGCTCATCTAGATTTGGTGAGAAAAGTTCAGAGATGGTGGTTGGAAACCTTGTAGGTGAGAGAGCTCTGGAAAGAGAAGGCAGAGACTTTTGTACTTAAATGTTGCATCTATCCTCATCCGCGTCATTCTGTAAGACTTTTCTCCAGAGCAAAATCAGGCAATCTCCAAAAGAATGGCAGAAAATCTTATTCACCTTAGCACCCCAACAAAAAAATGCTTGGTATTAGTCTAACACAATCTATGCAGGATCTATACACTAAGATCTACAATACACTAATGAAATAAATCAAAGAAGATTCAAATGGAGATACATCCTATGTTCATTGACTGCAAACCTCAATATTGTTAATATGCCAATTCTCCCCAATTCAACCTACAGATTCAACAAAATTCTGCTCAAAATGCCAGAAGGCCTTTAGGAGTATATGGACAAGCTTACAGAACAGCAAAAACCATTGTTTTGATTGGAAAACAATAATATAGTCATAGACTAAAAACACTTGATAATTCCAGGAAGTGTGGTATCCTAGCTTAGCTAATGGAAGAGAACACGAACATTAGTGGTAGCACTGATAAACACCAACTAACACGTGGAATTTAGTTAATAGTAATGTGCCAATGTTAAGTTTTTAGTTTTCAGAATCATGTTAGGTTTATGCAAGATGTAAATAATAGGAGAAACTGGGTGAGGCATATGTAAATTATCTGTGTACTTTTCCATATAAATTTTACTCTTCTGTAAGTCTAAAAGGGTTTCAGCATAAGCTTTTTTAAAAAAAATGATTAAGACTCAAGACTTTTTCTTTAGGAGATTTCTGACTGCCAGTTGGGAGATTGGGGGACATCAACACAGAGGTGATTATTGTGGCCTGGCGTTCTTCCAGATAGCGCCAACTAATACCACAAGTGTGAAACGCCATATCCGTGGTCCTAGGGGGTCTTTGCAGGCTCAGATAAGGACACCCATCTATCCCTGGGGGTCACGTGGGCTATGGGGCTAGATTACATGAGACTGGATAAGGCATTCTCTCACTTAAACCTAAAAGCAGTACTCTAAGGTAGATTCTGTTTCCAGGCTCACTCATACCATTACAGAAACACCTACAGAGCAGGCAAATCAACCTCCCAAGGTCACATGGAGGGCAGTGGGGGCAAGAACTTGGTCAGGTAGCCCAACTCACACATGCCAACCTAGCAGGCATGGGTGTCCTTCAGCAGCAAGGCAGAATTGACCAGACCCCAGGAGACACGGAAGTGTGTGACTGTGACCCAGGAAGGTCAGCAGTCATGACAGTCTTCCTTGAGATCTGCATTTGCTCAAGGCAGACCTTGGGGTAACACATCTCAGCACTCTCTTGCTCTCATGTTCTCTCTCTCTCTCTCTCTCTCAGAATCTACTCTCCATACATCAGGACACACAATGTAACTATGTGAAATTTCAAAATCACTAAATGGTGGAAACTTACCTCATGAGTGAGTTACCACAGAGAGTGGGAGGGGACAAAAAGGAGACAAAGAACTTAGCTATCTGACTTAAATGTCTAAGTGACATTTACCAAATTTGAAGCAGACTTTTGAGTCTAGAAAATCAAACCTGAGCTGGTGCTCATGGTAGTGGTGTCCTGGCGACCTGAGGGTGGCATTCCTATCTTCAATGGCCAAACATGCATCGGGTGACAAGAAGATGCCATTGGCTGCGTCTTCAATGCTGTTCTGTATTGCTCTATAAATTCCCTTTTCATATCCTTAGATAACAAAAGAAGATACTGATGAGGGCCGGGAGGGAGAGATGAAATGCACTCTGGAATGGTGAGGACCCTGGCGATTATCTGATTGCACCAAGAGCCAGGCTCAGCCCAAGCTGATGGTATCAGCAAGGAGATTTGATAGCCATTTTCCTCCTCCAAAGAGAAGACAGTCACTTTGAAGTCACCTCCATGTGGACATTTCATCTGAGTTTGCATGCGCCTAAGCCCAAAATTAAAAAGTAGTTTTTACAATCTCAAGGCTCCTTTTGCAAACAGCAGGCCTTGGGTTTTCAGTTATGGCAGTTTTTTTTTTTCTCGTTATCTGTAAATATATGTGGAGTGCCACCAAGATGAAATTTCTCTCCCTCCGGTGGCATGCTTTACAGGCAGGCCTGGCCCTGCCTCTCCCCCACACTTCCCTCCCCTTCTTCCTGTCTTGTCACCCTGCTTTAATCCCCTCAACCTTCAGGAAATCTGAACCAGGATGATATCTACTTGCTTCTGCATCAGTAGCTGGTGAAGTGACTCCTGTTTCCTAGCTTCTGATAGGAAGGACAACATACCCAGGCCATGGACACTCCCATGTGAAGCTGTTTTGGCAAAACAGTTCAATACATATGGCCTAGGTCACTGCTTCGTGTCCCAGAACTCAAGGAAGAAGGCATCTCTTAGCCTTATTCAAAATGCTCAGTGCTAGGCATAGGGCATTGAACAAAGACTGTTCAATGATTTTTTTTTTTCTTTTTTATTGAAAGGATGGGTTAAAAGTTTTAGAACTGTGATCAAAGGCTTTTATTCTGAGGCCTAATTTTGCACCCAAACTGCACACATGTGTATATTAGGACAGTTTGTTTAAGTACTCAATTTTCGCTTCCTGCTCTGTAAAAACAGGTTGGCATATAACAGTTTTAGAATGCCAAAAGTTCAAGGCATTTCAAAAAATAAAAGCAAAGCAACAAAAACAGCTTTGCCTCTTCATTTTACCTTCTATCCCCCTCATTTCACTCACTCAGAGGCACTATAAAAGGCTGTATTGTGAGACCCCCTTATCAAAGGCGCGGCCAGGACCTGTCCTCTCCTCTCTGCCTGGAGAGAACCAGGGGTTAGCGTATATAGCTCCCTTGGTTGAAGAAATGAAATTGTCCTATTTTGCTCTGGGTCTAGCATACACAGTCGACAGGGTCCTTCTTCCCACTGTACAGAGTGTAGTCATGTCCTGGGGCATAGGTCTCACACTGTTCAGACACACAGGAAACTAGGCCCCAAAACACTATTAGAACTCCATACCCTATAGAGAGCACGGGGTGCTGTGATGTCTTTCACGTATCTTGGCAGTCATTAATTTATGACTAACACATTTGCCCATAGAAAGGAGAGCTGTCAAACTCGACAAGACCAGTGCTTTACATGTCTTTCTTTAATATGAATTTACTACTTGCTCATCAATTTCATTGCTGGTAAAAGTTCAGTGAAAGAAGGGTGATGGCAGACCATAGAGATTTAAGAAAATTTTAAAAGAAGAAAAAATATAGAATGAAGAAAATATGCCCCATTAAATTTTCTATGCCATGGGGAAAAGACGACAGCTATTCAATTTCAGTAGCAGAACACCTTCGGTACAGGGCTCAGAAACCCATGATCCCTAAAAGCATAATTTGAGAACTATAGCATGAAGGTATGTGTTATATTTTGGGTGTAGGGGTACACACAGAAGATGTGGAAGGAATTAAGAGTAATTCAAAAAAGAGATTGGCAAATGGTCCCTTATCTGCTTCAGATTTCCAGCGGTTGGCCTCCTGTGTTTGGGGGTGGAGAGAGTGGAGTGCTGGCAATAAGCTGTTTATTCTTAAACCAGTCTGTTTGTTTACTTCTTTTTTTAATGCTTATTTTCCAGGTATAAGATGCATAGAAAGCACAAATCATACGTGCACCTCAATGAAGTTTTGCCAATGAGCACAACTTTATATCCACCCATAATCAAGGCATAGAGAATTTCCAGTCTCCTTAAAGACTCCCCAGGACTCCCTCCAGTTGAGAGAATCTCTCACCCCTGGTGGTAAGCACTATTGACTTTTCTGTCTCGACTGGTGAGGCCCATCTGCTCCAAACTTCACGTAAGTGGAATCTTGCAGCATGTAGTGTGGTGGCTGGATTTCTCCACTAAACATTCAGTGAGTGAGGCATTTTGACACAGGAAGGCAAGGTCCGGGCTTTTGCATATGAACACTTGCTTTGCTAAGAGCTCCATGGGAACAGGCAGCTTTGAGACTGCTTTCTGTGTGGAGATCGACGTGCAGATGCTGACGATGAAGGAAGTCAGCCTCCACTGTCACCAGCTAACTTCACTCCCTTTCCTATCTCGCTTCTCTCCATTCTGCTGGGTCATGAACTTCCCTGATACCTTCTTTAATTTAACACACTGAGCACATCAGAACAAATTTGGATGTGCAGAATCAAATTATGCGACTGAGGTACATGCATGTCATCGTTGTTGACTCGATATGAGTATATGCTGTTCTTATTCTTAGACATTATAGGATGGCATGGATCCTAGGTGACAGCCTTATCTTTGGGTAAAAATTGCATTGAAAGTTGACTATCACAGTTAATTTGACTTTATTTTAGCTTTAGAAACATAAACAAGAATTTGAAAGAAATAAGGCCAAAAAAGGAAAAAAAACCTACACTGAATAACTTCCTGTTTCATGTACACAAGAGCCTACAGAAACATGCCACAGGGCAATTTCTGGGTCAGAATAAGTTGGAGTTTGTAATGCATTTGCCTATATTGAGAAAGCATAAAAAACAAATGGGTGATTTTGTCAGGGTTTGATGTGCATTGTTCACTGAAACATAATGCAAGTTATGTCTTTAGCTATAAAATAAAATAATGAAGCAATATATTCTAAGTCGTTCCCATAGATTATAAGCTCAATATTCCAATTGTGTCTATTTAATGACTCTACAGTGCTGATCACTTATTTCCAAATGGTAT
This sequence comes from Carlito syrichta, assembly GCF_000164805.1. Lineage (NCBI taxonomy): Eukaryota > Metazoa > Chordata > Mammalia > Primates > Tarsiidae > Carlito > Carlito syrichta. The sequence continues at coordinate 8,657 of NW_007232758.1, read as the reverse complement.
TTGGAGATAATAAGCTCGATTCTCCACACCGTGCTGTGGCATTTACTTTCCCAAAGTGAAGGGTGAAAAGAAATCTCTTTATGCACCCAGATTCGGTGTGTCCCAGACTGGAATCATCATCACCACAGCCAACTGGCAGTTTCTGCCCCTGGTCTGCCTAACCCTTGAGTATCTGGGATGGGGAGTAAAATTGTGTAGCTTTTCCATGCTGTTGCTTCTTCATTAAACTCACTAATTGCTTGTAATGAATAGCCATTGGCTTCTGAACACAAGGAGACAAAACTAGACAAAGTGTTAATGCTCAGGATAAATATACGGTTAACAATACTTTTAAATATAATAAATATCAGAGCACTTGTATACCATTTATAGTAAAAGAAGGCCAGGAAGGGATTACACTTTACAAGTCCAGAGTAAAGTAAAGGATGATTGACTTTAGTTTTATAAAACTCTTGGTACATAGAATTTTTTCCCCAGCACTCTCTAAAACTCATGTTCACCTGTAACTGAATGAGAAGCCTTTCAATTTCCAAAGAATATTTGAAGTGTGAGAAGAAGTGCAAACAACGAAGTCATTCCAGACTGAGGGGAAAAAAATGTGAGTGAAAAGGCAGTTGAATATGAAAGATGCAAAGCCTGGTATGCCTGGCCAGAAGATTGTTTGGGGCTTTACCACGTGTGGTCTCATAGAATACACTAAACATTTTGGACTTCTTTCTACAACACGAGAGTAATAGCAGATTTGCTAAGGAAGAGAAAAAAAAACTCTTTGGGGAAAAATTATACAGATGACAGTATAAAGGAAGGACGTAAGAGAATGAACTTTAAAATAGGCATTATAATTTTCTGTAGTTGTTTGTATCAGAAAAAGAATGAGGCATGGACAGGAAATGAAAGGAAGGACAATGCAAAAGGAAGCAGAGGCATGGGAACCCACTGGCACAGACAATACGAACTCAGTGGGTCTGCATGTGCACGTGCATGTGTGCGATGGTGTGTGTGGGGTCAGTGATCTTAGAAGCCACAGTGATTGACACCTCATTTTGGGATTAAGATCCTCCCCTTGATTTACTTTTTGATAAATGTTGGAAGTCAGGTCGCCACACGAGGTACTTGAGTGATTTTATCCAGTACTGTTAAAAGCATTGACTTTACTCTTACTTTTGTGTTCTTCCCATGACTTTTAAGCTCTATAGTAAAAACAGAATAATTGCACATATTAAAACAGTATGTTCTGGTTGGGCTTGGTGGCTCAGCCTATCATCTCAGTACTTTGGGAGGCATCCATCGTGTGTATGCACCACATTTTTTTTATCCAGTCCAGTTTCAATGGGCAACACAGTTGGTTCCATGTTTTTGCTGTTGTGAATAGAACTGCAACAAACATATGTGTGCAGTTATCTTTTTCGTAGAATAATTTGAGTTCCTCCGGGTATATTCCCAATAGGGGAATTGCTGGCTAATATGGATGGTCAATTTCTAGTTCTTTCAGAAATCATCACTCTGTCTTCCAAAGAGGTTGTACTAGTCTAAATCAGATTTTTATTTTATTCTTTTTATACCTGTGTACCCAAAAGTTCCTGTGGAAAATGACTCATGCATTTTTCCAAATTTTGTACGCTGAACAATTTAGTCATATCTGGTCATGGACCTGTGTCAACTTTTCTGCCTCTCTAAATTCCACTACTATCAACCTAGTCATCTACTAAGTCAAGAACAACATTTTCTAATATAGCTGTTTTCTTCCACTAACTTGTTATTCTTAAAATAAATGTATCTGAGGTATGAACTGTTTTAAGATATACTTATATTAGTGTGTATGGGCTTTTATTGAAAGCATGTTAATATAAACTAGATTTAATATCAATGTATTATTTCACTGAGTCTTCAGGGCACAAGTAGTTTGAAAATTTTGGCCAAGGAGAAAAGAGGAAAACAAAAACTTAGATCTTTCAATCTATGAACTTAGCTATCTATTGAATCAAATTTGTCTCTAACAGACATTGCCTACTTATTTATGTGCTATTTGCACATAAGCATTGTACCTCATATAGCCTGAATTATCTGAGATCTAGTTTTCTTTAAATTTTCTAAGTAAGCCTGTTATTCACTACAACATGATGCAATTCACCAAACACATCTGTTTCCACCTTAGTTGTTGGTCCATTTTAAAGTGTTAAGGCAGTGTTCCCCCAATTCATTGTTCATTAGCCGTCCCTCTTCCAAAGTTCTTCTCGTGTCATTTGTAATTACCCAACAGATGCTATTTACAAACATGCAAGTAGGCCATTCCTTGATGTCAGATGTCATGACTAATGATGGCTGCCCACAAATGTTTACAGTTTAGTCGAGGGAAGAAGTAGAGAAGTGGTCTGAGTTAGTCCAAGCCGCTACAACCAATCATCATGAAATGGGTGACTTAAACAACAAACATTTATTTTGCACCATTCTGGAGCCTAGGAAGCCCAAGGTGGAGGTGCTGGCAGGTTCAGTGTCTGGAGAGGCATCCCTTCCTGGTTTGAAGATGGCAATCTTCTTGTTGTATGGTACATCTTGTGACCCTTCCTCTTTGTATGGGAGCACTAACCCCATAGTGAAGTCTCCACTCTCATGACCTAATCACCTCCCAAAGCCACCACCTCTTATTTTACAAGCACTGGAGTTTAGGTTTGAACATATGAACTTGGGGAAGACAGAAGCATTCAGTTGATAGCAGAGGTTTAGAAATACATTCATTCAGTACAACAGGATAAAGTTTCAAAAAGCCAAGTTCTGCAGAACTTGGGCCAGTGGTTCTCAATGCATGGCCCTTTGCACATAGCTCAGAAACTCATTAGAAATGAAAACCCTGGATCTAATCTCAGACTTACAGCATTGGAATCTGGGGACTGGGGCCAGTCACCTGAGTCTGTCAAGCCCCAGCAAGTGAACAGGATGCGTGCTGAAGTATGAGAAAACCTGATCTAGATAAACATTATTTTATCTCCACTCAGCCCCAATGTTACAAGAGTGACATATTCATAAGGAGAAAAATAACATCATTCTGACCATACTCATTGTAATACAAAAAAGGTATTTAGAAAAAAAAAGGAAGCCAGGCTCAGTGGCTCAGCCTGTAATCCCGCGCCTTTGGGAGGCTGAGATGAGTGGATTGCCTGAGCCCGCAGGTTCGAGACCCACCTGGGCAGCGAGACTTCATCTCTACAATAAATCAAAAAATCAGCCGGGCGTGGTAGTTCACGCCTGTAATTCCAGCTACTCGGAAGGCTGAGGTGAAAGGATCGCTGGAGCCCAGCAGGTCGAGGCTGCGGTGGCCGGCAGCAGCCATTGCACTCCAGTCTGGGCGACAGAGTGAGACTCCAACTCAAAAAAAAAAAAAAAGAAAAAAGAGGAGACTGTTCTTCCAGAAATATTTACTCCATAGAGGAATTTTTCTTATCTCTTCCAGAGACTGCATGATGAAGTATTTCCTTCTAAGTCATCTCTGAAACTAAATTTGGCTTTAGGGACCCATTGTTATGTTTTGTTATGTTGCATTCCTCTTTAATATAGATAGTGGTCATGCTATTTGAAGATAAGTAAAGATATGGAGAAATAACCTTAGAACATGTTATTAGGTAAAGGACATCTTCAATAAACGGTGATGGGAAAACTGGATACTGATATGCAGAAGAACAAAGCTGGATCCCTGTCTCATCACATACCCAATTCAATTCAAAAAGGATCAGAGAAATTATGGAACTACTAGAAGAAAACATTGGGGAAATGCTCCAGGATGTTGACTTGGACAGATATTTTGGGAGTAAGAACTTAAAAGCACAGGCAGCAAAAGCAAAAGTTGGAAAATGGGATTGCATGAAGTGAAAAAGCTTCTGCAAGCAAAGGAAGCAACCAGCAGAGTGAAGAGACACCCCACAGAACAGGAGATAACTATTCATCTAACCAGGGATTGACAATGAGATTATGTAAGGCACTCAGACAACTCAATAGCAAAACAAAACAAAGCAAAACAAAAATCAGATTTAAAAATGGGCAGAATAGTGAATAGACATTTCTCAAAAGACAACATACTAATGGCCAACGTATATTTGAAAAAGTGTTCAACGTCACCAATCATCAGAGAAATGTAAACTGAAACCATAATATACACCATTTTGCCCCATTTAAAATGGCTTTTATAGAAAAGACAGAATATAAAAAATGCTATCCTTTGCAACATCATGGATAGAACTAAAAGACATTTTGTGAAGTAAAATATGCCAGGCACAGAAGGACAAACATTGCAAGTTCCCACTCAAATGTGGAAGCTAAACAATTGATCTCATGGAGGGAGATAGGGGAATAGTAACTCCCAGAGTCTAAGAAGGACAGTAGAGTGGGGGTTGGGTGGGTGGGCAAAAAGTGGTGGTTTAATAGGTACAAAAATACATTAAGAAAGAATGAAGTCTGGTGCTGATAGCACAGCAGGCAACACAAGTTAACTGTAATGTATTGTCTATTTAAAAATTCCTGCACCTAAAAGAGAAGATTTGAAATGTCCCCAACACAAAAAAGAGATAGATGTTTGAGGTGATGGATATTTTAGTTTCCCAAATTTGATCATTACACATTCTATGCTTGTGCCAAAATACCACATGTAGCCCACAAATTTGTACAACTATACATATTCATAAAAATAAAAAAGTAAATAAATAAAAATGGAAACATACTAAAGCTTTGTTATGATGAAAGATAAATTAAAAGTCTTCAAGTGGGGCACACAATTGCTAACCTAAAAATGAAGTTTATACAATATATCTATTATCCTTATGACAAATATCATGTATGTGAAATGTTTTAATGTCTACATTTGGAATATGCAGCAAATACAAAAGTACATTTTTTTCTTCAAAAATACATTCCTATTCTAATGAGTCATTTTTTTAACATAGAAACTTGTCTTAATGAAGTACATCACAATCACATAGCTGCACAGGCTTCACAAGAAAATGTGATTTTCAAGGCAGAGGCCTATGTACAGATAGACTCTTCAAAGTGCAGAGAAGTAGCTTATCAAAAAGCAGGAGAAAAATGGTACTTAATTATGAAGTCACTGAGAGTTTTGATTTGAAATTTTTTAACCTCAGATAACTCTATCATTATTCATCACTCCTACCACTAGCAGGTTGCGTATACTATAGGGTTAGCAATTCCAAATATTTCACACTAAAGGAAGTGAGTGCAATAGATACTCAGCTACTTTTCTTCATGCTTGACAGTTTGTCCAAAGATTTGATTAATTATAATGTTTGAAGTGAAATTCAGATAGTGTCATTGTGGCGTAGAACATTTATCATTTAGTTTAGACAAACAATACAAAGCCTTTTATTTTCTGCAGGTCTTTACAGAGGAAAATGGAGACCAGATTCCAGATTTTAAAAGAAGAGAATTTGTCATAAAACTCACCACCTACCGAGCATGCTCCCTAAGCTGGTTCTGGAAGTGCAGTGCCTGAGAAATAGGTGTTGGTCCATGTTTCCATCTGCCTCTGAAATAAAAGCGTGTCTTACTGTAGTCTGCCCCAAATCGGAAATATTGCACCCCAGAATAGCATGAGACACTAGTAGAAGATGTCCTTACAATTGGAGAGTGGAGCAGAGAAGTTATCACTTTATCTACCTAGAAAGGTAGAGTGAAAATTGAAAGTCAGTGCATATGTCCAGAACTCAAGTACACTTAAAAGCTGCATCATCCAGGATATGGAATATTCTAGAATCCTGCTCTTCCTGACTAATCACAAGATTTCCTTTTCCTTGCATACTTTAAACATATAAATTATCAGTCAATGAGTTCCATCTACTTCAGTCACAATATTGTTGTTACTGCCTTGAAGAAGAGTTACACAGTCCACAGATTTTATGTGCAAATTTGAACATCATCTAAGTGTCATACTCAAAGTCAGCCAACCCAACCAAATGATGCACACATATTAAATTGCTTACAGGAACAATATGCTATCCTGATATTTCAGGACATTTAGAATGCTGACATTATTTTTAGATGTCAGGGAGAGAACGCTAAGGGACTCAGGTAATAATAATCTATTGCTCAGATTTCTTACAAAGAATGGACATTTTCTGAAAAATCTTTCTTGGTGCCATTTAGTTTTAAGATATTCCTTTTAAATCTGAAGACTCTCCAGTTGACCATACGAGTGGAGCTCGTCACTACATTCATACAATAAACTAAGACTCACCAGACAAAACAGAATGAATGACGGATACAACAAGGAGGAATTTCAAGTGCATTAGACGTTATGATAAAGAACTGAACCACAGGAACAGAAAAAAGACCGGTAATGACCAGAGACTGGGAGTCAGGGGAAGAACCAATACAAAAAGAAAGGATATCTTGGCGTGATGGACAGGTACTAGTCTTGATTATGGGGCAGATTATGCTACCAGAATTTTTTCAAAACCTGCAGAACTTTATGCTAAGAAGGGTACATTTTACTGTTTGATTATGATCCTTTAAGTTTTAAAAAGTCGGCGATTACCTGTTGGACCTGTTGTGGAAAGGTTAGTAAATTTTGTGAAAAATAAATTTTTAGATGAGTTGTAGTTCCTTTATTTAAAATGACATCTCATAATGTTATAGCACATTAGTTGATTTTATTTGTCCAATAAAAAGAAACTAATATTTTTTTACCTGTGTCCACATATTGCCTCCTATTAGGAAAGCAAACAGATGACCTGTACCAATTTAAAAAGCAAACACAGACAAAAATAGGAATGGGTCTCACACAGTGTTGTGGTGTTAACATTGTTGTTCTATTAAAACATTTGGAATAAAATGCTGTTTACTGTTGACACCAATATACGTGTCATGAAACAAAATGACTTAAGAATCTCAGAGAATATGTGTATATTTAATGGTATTTTAAAGGCTGAAAACATGGAGAGATTTGTCATGCATTATTTGACAGTTGTTATTGCCATTAATGCTTCTTGTACTGTCACCGGTATCTCTGAAAGCTGACACATATGAAGTTACCCTTAAAAGGGGAGAGCGGAAGCTCCCTTTTAGAAACACTCTGTCCATCATTTTTTCTGATCCAGGTTCCAGAAGAAAGTCCTGCATAAAAGAAGAGTTGGAGTGAGAATCGTCTGCACAGCCTGTTTATAAAGAAAATACATTAAGCGTCTCTCGAGCACACTCACTTCCATGTTCTAACATCTGCTCCTGGTCACTGTGACCCCTCGGTGTGAATCTCTCACAGTCCCTGTGAGACCACAATCATAGGCGTAACACTGGAATATTCACGTCCCAGGTGCATCCACTTCCACATTCATGCATTCCACACACATGATACCTGGCCCCATAGCCCCCACTGTGTCCTAACAGTCTATGAATCCACAGTGACCAGGGCAGAAGCTGTGCTGTCCACAAGGAGGGGCTTGCATTCCTTGCCTACGGGGAGGTGAGGATCTCACCCTCAATTTGTATTCTGTTACAGAACTCGAAATTTTAAAACAAATGTTAAGATTTCCCTTAAAAGCAACAGTGATCTGCCAGTCTCAATATAAAGCACGGATAACCTTTTTTGGTCTTGCCCAACAACTAACCTGACATTTGCTAAATTTTCCAACTATGGAGTTGAGGCTTTGCCAAGAGATTTAATACACAACACTGACTTGTATTAAAAATCCATCATTCCACTGAAGTGTTGGGAGCCGGCCATGGAGGCCCACTGAGCATTAGGGATCAGGAAGGGCCATTGACCCTGAGACCACTAGGATGCGTTCAGGAGCTATTGATCCCATTTCCTCCCCCTTTCTACTCAGCACTAACCAGATGAAGCTCCTGTGAGCTCAAAACATAAAAACTGAGAACGGGATGAACACAAGCTAACTTTAGAAGCTCATTGCTCCCATTCTTCCACAAACTGCAGTTTTGGCTTTCACACAACTTAAAATTCAAACTCGTGTCACATCTAAGAGCCTTAGTGTTGGTCACAGGCTTCTGGGTCATGATCTTAGGATTTATTGAAGGTGTAAATTGTAGAATATAGTTTTAGAAGACAGCCATTTTGTTCAAAGAATGTGGCTGGGTTACTTGTAGGTAGTCCACTGTGAACTTTGGACTGGGCCACATTCCAAACATTCTGGGATGGGCCACTTTCATTTGTAAATTAAATACTTAAACTTCTATAGAATTGTTTAACTTGGCATAAATCAATCAGCTTAGGATGAAAAAGGTTTATAGAATGTCAGTCATGGATTAGGTTATCCTTTGTTGTGGGATTTTAAGATTATCATATGAAAAGGGTTTAAAGGCAATCATTGATTAAGTTTTCATGGATTAAGGTTTCAGGTGGGTGCGGGATGCCCCTCCCACATCTGACTTTGTGTACAAATCACCCGTTGTAATTCCCAATAACACACATCGCTTCAGCACTAGACCAGGGTCCAATCTCTTTCTTTCTCTCTCTCTCTCTCTTCTTCCCCCTAATCACCGATGCTGTCTCCACCTTTGGGGTATCCTGAGCCCAGCTGGAGCTGGTCCCCAGCACTGAAGAGCTTTGCTCAGTTCTGCAACTAATTTGAAGAAGAGAGATCCTAAGAGAAGAGAAATCTGATATCAATTTTCAGTTAAGGATTTTTTTTGTAAAATAAATG
>NW_007232757.1:0-7615 GCF_000164805.1 Carlito syrichta | reverse complement strand
CAGATTCCATTCCTCTCCGTTCCATTTCATTCCTCTCCATTCCATTCCATTCCTCTCCATTTCATTTCATTCCTCTCCATTCCATTCCATTTTATTCCATTCCATTAATTTCCATTCCATTTGTCTGCATTTCATTCTTCTCCATTCCATTCCATTCCTCTCAATTCTATTCCATTTTATTCCACTCCATTTCTCACCTTTCAGATACATTTCATAACATTCCATCAACTTACATTTCATTCCACTCCACTCCATTATATTACACACATATCCATTCCATTACATCCCTTTCCATTCCACTCCATTCCATTCAGTTCCATTCTATTCCACTACACTACATCTCATTCCTTTTTTCACATTTCCATTTCATTGCTCTCCATTCCATTCCGTTGAAATCCATTTCATTCCATTCCACTCCATACCTCTCTATTCCATTCCGTTCCATTCCTCTACATGTTATTCGTTTCCATTGCATTCCTAACTTTCTATTCCGCTCCACTATTTTCCATTTTACTGCCTTCCATTACTCTCCCTTACATTACATTACATTCATCTCTTTTCCATTCCATTCCCATCCATTCCATTCCATTCGTATCCCTTCCACTCCATTCCATTCCCTTTTTTCCTTTGATCTCCATTCCATTCCATTCCATTCTAACAATTCCATTGTATTCTTTACTCTGCATTCCATTAAATTCCTCTCCATCCACTCCATTCAATTCCATTCCAGTCCTTTTATCACCATTCCATTCCATTTCATTCTATTGCAGTCCATTCCATTCATCTCTATTCCTTCCCTCTCCATTCCAATCCTTTCCATTCCATTCCTCTCCATTCCATTCCATTGCATTCCTCTCCATTCCATTCCTCTCCATTCCAAATCATTGCATTGCATTCCATTCAATTCCATTCCTCTCCATTCCATTCCATTCCATTCCATTCCACTCCTCTCCATTCCACTCCATTCCATTCATTTCATTCCTCTCTATTCCATTACTTTCATTTCCATTGCATTGCATTCCATTACTCTCGATTCCAATCTATTTCATTCTCGCCATTCCATTCCATTCCATTCAATTCCACTCCACTCCAGTCCATTCCATTCCATTCAATTCCACTCCACTCCAATCCATTCCATTCCATTCAATTCCACTCCACTCCAATCCATTCCATTCCATTCAATTCCACTCCTCTCCACCCATTCCATTCCATAAATTTCATTGCACTCCATTCCAATTAATTATTCCCCATTCCATTCCACTCCATTCCTTTCCATTACATTTTATTTCATTCCATACCATTCCATTCCATTCCATTTCACTCTATTCCTCTTCCTTTCATTCCTCTCCCTCCCTCTCCTTTCCAATCCATTCCATGCCCTTCCATTCCTCACCATTCTATTCCTCTCCATTCCATTCCATTCCTTTTCTCTCCATTGCACTTCATTCCACTCCATTCATTTCCAATCCTTCCCATTCCATTTCATTCCAATGCATTCCACTCCTTTCAAATCCATTCCATTTATGAACTATTGTGATCCACTCCACTCCATTCCATTCCATCCATTCAATCCCATTCATCTCCATCCCATGCCATTTCACTCCATTTCATTCCATTCCATTCCTCTCCTTTCCCTTCCATTCCTTTCCACCACACTCCATTCCGTTGCTCTCCACTGAATTCCATTACGTTCCTCTCCATTCCATCCGTTCCATTCCATTCATTTCCATTCCATTCCATACCTCTCCCTTGAATTCATCACATTCCCCTCACTACATTCCACTCCACTCCAGTCCATTGCATTCCATTCCACTCCCTTCCTTTCCATTCCATTCTACTCCATTCCATACCATTCTATTTCATTTCTCTCCATTCCATTTCCTTCCATTCTCATCCATTCATCTCCATACAATTTCTCTCCATTCCTCTATATTCAATTCCATTCCATTCATGTCCATTCCATTCCATTCCTCTCCATTACAAGCCTTTGCACTCAATTACTTTCCATTCCATTCCATTCCATTGCATTCCATCCTCTCCATTCCATTTCTCTACATTGCTCTCCATCCCAATCTTTTCCATTCTATTCCATTCCATTCCATTCCTATACTCCATTCCATTCCATTCCATCCATGTTTTTCCATTCCTCGCAATTCCTTCCCTCTCCATTCCATTCAATTCCATTCCGTTCCTCTCCATTCCATGCTTATCCATTCTATATCTTCCCATTCCATTCCCTTCATTCCATTCCATTCCCCTTCATCCATTCCATTCCACTCCATTGCATACCATTCCATTCCTTCCATTTTCTCCACTCAATTCCATGCCACCCCATTCCATTCCATTCCATTCCACTCCTTTCCATTCTATTCAATTCCATTCAATTCCATTCTTCTCCATTCCATTCTATTCAATTCCATTCCATTCCTCTCCCTTACATTCCATGCCATTCCATTCCATTCCTCTCCATTTCATTCAAATTCCAATCCATTCTTCCCCATTCCCTTTCTCTCCATTCCTTTCCATTCCATTCCATCCCATTCCTTCCCAGTCCATTCCATTCCATTCCATTCCATTCCATTCATATCCACTCCATTCCATTCCACTCCATTCAATTTGTACATTCCATTCCTTTCCATTCCATTCCATTCCACTACACTGCATTCCATTCCACTCCTATCCATTCCATTCCACTCCATTCCTCTCCATTCCATTCCATTCCTTTCAGTCCACTCCTTTCCATTCCATTAGATTTCTCCATTCCATTCCACTCCACTACATTTTTTTCACTCCACTCCATTCCATTCCATTCCTCTCCATTTCATTCTAGTCCACTCCATTCATTCCACTGCATTCCATTCCATTCCATTCTACTCCATTTCTCGGCATTCCTTTCCATTCCATTCTTCTCCAATCCATCCCATTCCATTCTTCTCCATTCCATTTCAATCCTCTCCATTCCATTCCATTCTTCCCAATTTCTCTCCATTCGATTCCTACCAATTTCTGTATATTCCATTCCATTCCAATTCATTCCATTTCATTCCATTCCATTCCTCTCCATTCCACTCCATTGCATTCCATTCCCTTCCTCTCAATTCCATTTCATTCCTTTGCATGGTATTCCGTTGCCCTCCATTCCATTACATTTCTTTCTTCTCCATTCCATTCTATTCCATTCCATTCCATTCCATTCCATACCACTCCACTCCATTCGACTCCATTCCACTCCATTCATTTCCTATCTTCTCCATTGCATTCCATTTCTCTCAATTCCATTCCATTCCTACACATTCCATTCCACTGCATTTCATTTTATTCCAGTCCATTTCTTTCCAATCCATTCCATTCCATTCCATTACATTCTCTCCATTCAATTCCATTCCATTCCACTCCATTCCGTACCATTCCTCTCCATTCCACTCCTCTCCTTTCCACTCCATTCCATTCATTTCGTTTCCTCTCCATTCCATTCCATTCATTTCCATTGTATTGCATTCCATTACTCTCCATTCCTATCCGTTTCATTCTTCTCCATTCCATTCCATTTCATTCTGTTTCATTCCACTCCACTCCACTCCATTCCTTTCCATCAATTCCATTCCTCCCATTCAATTTCTTTCCACTCCATTCCATTTCATTCCTCGTCATTCCATACCATTCCATTTCAATCCACTCCATTCCACTCCTTTGAAATCCATTCCATTTATGGAGTATTCTGATCTATTCCACTCCATTCCATTCCATCCACTCATTCCTTTTCATCTCCATTCCATTGCATTCCACTCCTTTTCATTCCATTACATTCCTCTCCTTTTCATTACAATCCATTCCATTTTATTCCACCACACTCCATTCAGTTTATCCCCACTCAATTCCGTTACGTTCCTCTCCATTCCATCATTCCATTACATTCCTTTCCATTCCATTCCATGGCTCTCCATTCCATTCATTCCAATCCATTCCCTTCCCCTCCTCTACATTCCATTCCACTCCAGTCCATTGCATTCCACTCCATTCCGTACCATTCCATTCCATTCTACTCCATTCAATACCATTCTATGTCATTCCTCTCCATTCCATTTCCTTCCATTCTCATCCATTCGTCTCCACACCATTTCACTCCATTCCTCTGTAATCCATTCCATTCCATTCATATCCATTCCATTCCTCTCCATTTCAAGCCATTGCATTCTATTCCTTTTCAATCCATTCCATTGCTTTTCTTTTCTTTCCATCTCTCTGCATTCCATTTGTCTACATTCCTCTCCATTCCATTCTATTACATTCCGTTCCATTCCTCTATTCTATTCCACCCCATCCATTCCATGCTATTCCAATCCTCCCATTTCCTGGCCTCTCCATTCCTTTCAATTCCATTCCGTTCCTCTCCATTCCATCCCTATCCATTCCATTTCTTCCCTTTCCTCTCAATTCCTTTCCATTCCATTCCATTCCATTCCACTCAATTCCATTCCCATTCACTCCATTCCATTCCATTCCATTTCTTCCATTTACTCCACTCAATTCCATGCCTCCCCATTCCATTCCATGCCATTCCTCTCCTTTCCATTCCATTAAATTCCATTCCATTCCATTCTTCTCCATTCCATTCTATTCAATGCCATTCGTTTTCTCTCCATTCCATTCCATTCCATTCCATTACTTCACATTTTGTTCCATTCCATTCCATTCCATTCAAATCCACCCCATTCCATCCCACTCCATTCCATTCCATTCCATTTCTACATTCCATTCCATTCCATTCCACTACATTCCACTACATTACATTACATTCCACTCCTTTCCTTTTCATTCCATTCATCTCCATTCCATTCCATTTCAATCCATTCATTCCACTCCTTTCCTATACATTCAATTTCTCCATTCCATTTCATTTCATTCCATTGCATTCTGTTCCATTCCACTCCAATGCATTCCGTTCCACTCCACTCCATTCCTTTCAATTCCTCTCCATTTCATTCTAGTACATTCCATTCATTCCACTACATTCCATTCCATTCCATTCCGTTCCATTCAATTCCATTCATAGTCATTTCATTCCGTTCCATTCCTCTCCAATCGATTCCATTCCATTCGTCCCCATTCCATTCCATTCCTCAACATTTCATTCCATTCCTCTCCATTTCTCTCCATTCGATTCCTATCCATTCCAATTCAATCCATTCCATTCAATTCCATTCCTCTCCATTCCATTCCATTCCGTTTTATGTCCTTCCATTCCTCACCATTCTGTTCCTCTCCATTCCATTCCATTCCTTTCCTCTCCATTCCATTCGATTCCACTCTATTTCATTTCGTTCCACACCATTCAATACCATTCCATTCCATTCCTCTCAATTCAAATCCATTCCACTTATGCTCCATTCTGATCCATTCCACTCCATTCCATTCCATCCATTTAATACCATTCATCTCCATTCCATTCCATTTCACTCCATTTCATTCAATTCCATTACTCTCCTTTCCATTCTATTCCACCACAGTCCATAACATTCATCTACACTCAATTCCATTACATTCCTCTCCATTCCATCCTTTCCATTCTACTCCTTTCCATTCCATTCCGTATCTCTCCATTCCAATCTTTCCATTCCATTCCCTTCCTCTCCACTACATTCCATTCCACTCCAGTCTATTGAAATGCATTCCACTCCATACCACTCCATTCCATTCTACTCCATTCTATACCACTGTATTTCATTCCTCTCCATTCCATTTCCTTCCATTCTCTTCCATTCGTCTACAAACCATTTCTCTCCATTCCTCTATATTCAATTCCATTCCATTTATGTCCATTCCATTCCATTCCTCTCCTTTACAAGTCATTGCACTCAATTTCTTTCCATTCCATTCCACTTCATTGCATTCCATTCCTCTCCATTCAATTCCTCTACATTCCTCTCCATTCCAAAACACTCCATCTATTCCATTCCATTGCATTCCTCTATTCCATTAAATCCATTCCATTCCATTCCATTCCATGCCATTCCATTATATGCTATTCTATTCCTGCCAATTCCTTCCATCTCCATCTATTCAATTCCATTCCTTTCCTCACCATTTCATCCCAATCCATTCCATTTCTTCCCCTTCATCTCCATTCAATTCCATTCGATTCCATTCCATTCTATTCCATTCCACTCAATTCCATTCCCCTTCATTCCATACCATTCCACTCCATTGCATTTCATTCTATTACATTTCTTCTTACTCCACTCAATTCCCTATCACCCCATTCCATTCCATTCCATTCCTCCCCTTTCCATTCCATTCACTTCCATTCCTTTCCGTTTCATTCTTCTCCATTCCATTCTATTCAATTCCATTCCTCACCATTCCATTCTATTCCTCTCCATTCCATTCCATTCAATTTCGTTCTTTCCCATTCCATTTCACTTCATTCCGTTCCATTCCATTCCATTCCATTCAAATCCACTGCACTCCATTCCACTCCATTCCATTTGTACTTTCCATTCCATTCCATACCACTACAATACATTCCATTTCACTCCACTCTATTCCATTCAATTCCTCTCCATTCCATTCCATTTCATTACTTTCATTCCACTATTTTCCATTCCATTCGATTTTTCCATTCCATTCCATTCCATTGCACTCCACTACATTCCATTCCACTAAACTCCATTCCATTCCTTTCCTTTCCATGTCATTCTAGTCCATTCCACTTATTCCATTCCAATCCATTCCATTCTATTCAACTCCATTTAATTCACTTCCATTCCTCGCCATTCCATTCTATTCCTCTCCAATCCATTTCATTCCATTTGTATCCATTTCATTTCATTCCTCTCCATTTCATTCCAATCCTCCCCATTCCTCTCCATTCGATTCCTATCCATTCCTGTATATTCCATTCCCTTCCAATCCATTCCATTTCATGCCATTCTATTCCTGTCCATTCCACTCCATTCCATTCTATCCTTTCCTCTCCTTTCCATTCCATTCCATCTCATTCCGTTGCACGGCCTTCCATTCCTCTCCATTGCATTCCATTTCTTTCTTATCCATTCCATTCCATTCCACTTCTTTCCATTCTATTTCATTCCATTCCACTCCACTCCATTCGACTCCAATCCACTCCATTCATTTCCATTTACTCCATTGCATTCCATTACTCTCCATTCAATTCCATTCCTCCACATTCCATTCCACTGCATTTCATTGCATTCCAATCTATTTCATTCCATTCCATTCCACTCCATTCCATTCCATTCTATTTCTCTCTATTCAATTCCATTCTATTCCACTCCATTCCATTCCATTCCTCTCCATTCCATTCCACTCCTCTCCCTTCCACTCCATTCCATTCATTTCGTTTCCTCTCCATTCCATTCCATTCATTTCCATTCCATTGCATTCCATTACTTTCCATTCCAATCCATTTTATTGTTCTCCATTCCATTCCATTCCATTTTACTCCACTCCACTCCATTCCATTTCATTCAATTCCAATCCCCACCATTTTCTTTCCACTCCATTCCAATCTATTCCTACCCATTCCATTCCACTCCATTCCTTTCCATTACATTTCAATTCATTCCATACCATTCAATTCCATTCAATTCCTGTT
>NW_007232756.1:11966-14894 GCF_000164805.1 Carlito syrichta | reverse complement strand
TAACTAGCTAACTACCTGACTCAACCTGCTGACGTAACCCATTAGCTCACTAGCTAGCTAGCTGTATTAGCCAGCTGACTAATTTAGAAAGTTGTCTTAACTAGATGACTAAGCCAGCTGACTTAACTATTTATCTGGCTGGCTTAACTGGCTGACTTAACTAGTTAGCTACCTGACAACTCCCTGAATTAAATAGTTAGCTAACTATTTAACCAGCTGAATAACTAGCTGATTTAATAATTAGCTAACTAGTTAGGTAACAGACTTAAGTAGCTGACTTAGTTAGCTAACTAGTGAGCTAGCAGACTAAGCTAGCTAGCCATTTAGCTACCTGATTAGCTACCTGATTTAACTACTTGGATAACAAGATTGCTAGCTGACTTAACCAGTTGGTTAACGAGTTAGCTAGGTGACAACTTTTACTGACGAGTCGATTAACTAAGCTCGTTGAACACATTGGCTGACTACTTGGACGACATGTTAGCTGGCTTAAAAGGTGGCCTACTAGTCGGACGACTAGATAGCTGGCTCAACCTGTTGACTGACGAATTGACCCACTAGTTACCTCGGTTAACTAGTCATCTGCTGGTTTGCTGACATAAGCAATCAGCCGACTAGTTAGCTGGCCTTACTAGTTGGCTGACTAGTCGGCCTATTTGTTGGCTGACAATTAGTTGGCCGACTAGTCGGCCGTCCAGTTAGCTGACATGACTACTCGGCCAGAGTGAGCCAACAGGTGAGCTGACTTAACGAGTCAGTTGATCAGTGATCCGACTGATCATCTGACTTAACTAGACGGCCAGTGATTGAGCCGACTTGTCAGCTGACTTAACTAGTCGGCCTGGAAGTGAGCCGACTCCTGAGTTGACTCAACTAGCTGACTGGTGAGTGAGTTGACTGGTGAGCCAAATTTAGTCGACTGGCGAGTGAGGTGATTGGTCAGAAGAATTAAAAAGTAGGCCAGCAAGTGAGCCAACCAGTGTGCTGACTTAAATATTTGGCCAACAAGTGAGTCAATGGGTTAGCTGCCTTAACTAGTTGGCCAGTGAGCCAGTCAACAGGTGAGCTGAGTTAGCTAGTCAGCTGGTGAGCAAGGCGACTAGTTAGCTGTCCTGTTGGCTTGCGAGTGAGCCTACAAGATAGTTGACCTGTTGGCTGGCGAGTGAGTCAATTAATTTGCGGACCAGTTGGCAGGCGAGTGAACCGACTAGCTACCTGACCTAATGGAAAGTGAGTGAACCCACCAATTAGCTGACCAGGTAGCTGAGCTGCTAGCCGACTAGTTAACAAAGCAGCTAGCTGATTTTACTAGCTAGTTGAATAGCTAGCAGGCTATCTAGCTGAAATAGTTAGCTAGCAAACAAGCTATCTAGCTGTATAATCAGTTGCCTTAACTAGCTAGAAAACCTTGTTAGTCAGCTGGATAGCTGACTTAACTAGCAAGCTGACTAGCTAGCAGACTAGCTAGCTGACTTAACTAGCTAGCTGGCTAGCTAGCTGACTTAACTAGTTAGCTGGCTTGCTAGCTGACTTAACTAGATGAGTTGGTAGTTGGCTGGCTAGCTGGCTAGCCAGGGACATAATTAGCTAGCTACCTGGTGAGCTAGATTAATAGCTAGCTGGATTAACTAGCTAGCTACCTGGCAGGCTAGCTGACTTGTCAACTGGCTAGCTATCTAGTGGGCTTGCAGGCTGACTAGCCACCCAACTTAAATAGCTAGCTGGCTGGCTGGACAGTTGGCTAGCCAGCAGACTTAACTAACAAGTTACCTGGTTAGCTAGATGACTAGACAGCTTTCTTAACTAGCTAGCTACCTGGTTGTCTAGCTGGCTAGGCAGGTGGATAACTAGCTAGTGGGCTAACAAATTGGATAGCCAGCTGGCTAAAATAACCAGTCAGATGGCTGGACAGTCGTATTGCCAGCCATCTTAAATAGCCAGCCACCCTGATCTTCAGCTGGCTAGCCAGCCGGCTTAAATAGCTGGCCACCTACCTGACCAGCCTGCTAACCAGCCGGTTTATCTTGCCAGCCACCTAGGTATCCAGTCAGCTATCTAGCTGACTTAACTATCTAACTTAACTAGATAGCCATCCAACTAGCCAGTCGACTTAACTAGCTAGCTACCTAGCTAGACACATGGATGCCCACTAGTATTAACTAGCAGAATTAACGACCTAGCGTGCTGGCTAGCCACCTGACTCAACTAGGTAGCTAAAATCGTTAGCTATCTAATTAGCCAGCTTATTTAACTAGCTTCCATCACTAGCTAACCAGGTGGCTAGCCAGCTGACTTAACTATTTAGCTACATATGTATTCCGCATGCTTGCCAGTTGAGTAACTATCTAGCTAAGTAGGTATCAGCTGGCTAATGAGCTGGCTTATCTAGGTGACCTAACTAGCTAGCCAGCTGTCTAGCCAGCTTGCTTATTTAGCTGACTTAACTAGCTAGCTGACTTAAACAGCTGGCCTGCTTGCTAGACAGCTGAATTAATCAGGTTGATATATAGCTAGCCAGCTGGCTAGCAAGCTGATTTAACTAGTCGACTTAACTAAGTAGCCAGCTGTCTAGCCAGCTGACGTAAGTAGACAACTACCTAGCTAGTCAGCTGGGAAGCCAGCTGACTTACCTAGGTGATTTAACTGTATAACTAGCATAATAGACAGTTGATTTAACTATCTAGCCACCTAAATAGCCTGCTGTCTAGTCAGCTGCTTTAACTAGGTGAATAACTAGCTAGGCAGCTAGCTATCTGGCCTATCACCTGCCTAGGTACCTAGCTAGCCAGTTGGATAGCCAGCTGACTTAACTAGCTAGCTACCTACATTGTCTGTTGGCTTGACAGCTGACATATCTACTTAGTTACTTAGCTAACCAGCTGGCTATTGAGCTGAATTAACTAGGTTATTTAACTAACTAGTTAACTG